>NW_027266355.1:0-254124 GCF_046630445.1 Rutidosis leptorrhynchoides | reverse complement strand
AAAATAATAACACTACTATTGCACGAATGGTACAATGGTGTCAATCACGAGTAAAATATCGTTAATATTGTACAAATGGTACAATGTTGTAAAAGGTGAATGTCAATAATGTGTGGGATTTGAGTAAAAGTGGCATAACTATTGCAAGAATGGTACAATGGTGTCAATGACGAGTAAAATTAGCATAACTGTTGTTCAAATTGTACAATGGTGTCAATCGTGAATGTTAATAATGTGTGGGATTGGAGAAACAAATGGCATTACTATTAAAAGAATGGTCCAATGGTGTCAATGACGTGTAAAATTAACATTACTGTTGTAAAAATTGTACAATGGTGTCAATGGTGAATGTGAATAATGTGTGGGATTCGAGAAAATAATGACACTACTATTGCACGAATGGTACAATGGTGTCAACCACGAGTAAAATATCATTAATATTCTACAAATGGTAGAATGTTGTAAAAGGTGAATGTCAATAATGTGTGGGATTTGAGTAAAAGTGGCATAACTATTGCAAGAATGGTTCAATGGTGTCAATGACGAGTAAAATTAGCATAACTGTTGTTCAAATTGTACAATGGTGTCAATCGTGAATGTTAATATTGTGTGGGATTGGAGAAACAAATGGCATTACTATTAAAAGAATGGTCCAATGGTGTCAATGACGTGTAAAATTAACATTACTATTGTAAAATATGTACAATGGTGTCAATGGTGAATGTGAATAATGTGTGGGATTCGAGAAAATAATGACACTACTATTGCACGAATGGTACAATGGTGTCAATCACGAGTAAAATATCATTAATATTCTACAAATTGTAGAATGTTGTAAAAGGTGAATGTCAATAATGTGTGGGATTGGAGTAAAAGTGGCATAACTATTGCAAGAATGGTACAATGGTGTCAATGACGAGTAAAATAAACATAACTGTTGTTCAAATTGTACAATGGTGTCAATCTTGAATGTTAATAATGTTTGGGATTGGAGAAACAAATGGCATTACTATTAAAAGAATGGTCCAATGGTGTCAATGACGTGTAAAATTAACATTACTATTGTAAAAATTGTACAATGGTGTCAATTGTGAATGTGAATAATGTGTGGGATTCGAGAAAATAATGACACTACTATTGCACGAATGGTACAGTGGTGTCAATCACGAGTAAAATATCATTAATATTCTACAAATTGTAGAATGTTGTAAAAGGTGAATGTTAATAATGTGTGGGATTGGAGTAAAAGTGGCATAACTATTGCAAGAATGGTACAATGGTGTCAATGACGAGTAAAATAAACATAACTGTTGTTCAAATTGTACAATGGTGTCAATCATGAATGTTAATAATGTGTGGGATTGGAGAAACAAATGGCATTACTATTAAAAGAATGGTCCAATGGTGTCAATGACGTGTAAAATTAACATTACTATTGTAAAAATTGTACAATGGTGTCAATGGTGAATGTGAATAATGTGTGGGATTCGAGAAAATAATGACACTACTATTGCACGAATGGTACAATGGTGTCAATCACGAGTAAAATATCATTAATATTCTACAAATGGTAGAATGTTGTAAAAGGTGAATGTCAATAATGTGTGGGATTTGAGTAAAAGTGGCATAACTATTGCAAGAATGGTACAATGGTGTCAATGACGAGTAAAATTAGCATAACTGTTGTTCAAATTGTACAATGGTGTCAATCGTGAATGTTAATAATGTGTGGGATTGGAGAAACAAATGGCATTACTATTAAAAGAATGGTCCAATGGTGTCAATGACGTGTAAAATTAACATTACTATTGTAAAAATTGTACAATGGTGTCAATGGTGAATGTGAATAATGTGTGGGATTCGAGAAAATAATGACACTACTATTGCACGAATGGTACAATGGTGTCAATCACGAGTAAAATATCATTAATATTCTACAAATTGTAGAATGTTGTAAAAGGTGAATGTCAATAATGTGTGGGATTTGAGTAAAAGTGGCATAACTATTGCAAGAATGGTTCAATGGTGTCAATGACGAGTGAAATTAGCATAACTGTTGTTCAAATTGTACAATAGTGTCAATCGTGAATGTTAATAATGTGTGGGATTGGAGAAACAAATGGCATTACTATTAAAAGAATGGTCCAATGGTGTCAATGACGTGTAAAATTAACATTACTATTGTAAAAATTGTACAATGGTGTCAATGGTGAATGTGAATAATGTGTGGGATTCGAGAAAATAATGACACTACTATTGCACGAATGGTACAATGGTGTCAATCACGAGTAAAATATCGTTAATATTGTACAAATGGTACAATGTTGTAAAAGGTGAATGTCAATAATGTGTGGGATTGGAGTAAAAGTGGCATAACTATTGCAAGAATGGTACAATGGTGTCAATGACGAGTAAAATAAACATAACTGTTGTTCAAATTGTACAATGGTGTCAATCGTGAATGTTAATAATGTTTGGGATTGGAGAAACAAATGGCATTACTATTAAAAGAATGGTACAATGGTGTCAATGACGTGTAAAATTAACATTACTCTTGTAAAAATTGAACAATGCTGTCAATCATGAACGTGAATAATGTGTGGGATTCGAGAAAATAATGATACTACTATTGCACGAATGGTACAATGGTGTCAATCACGAGTAAAGTATCATTAATATTCTACAAATGGTACAATATTGTCAATAGTGAATGTCAATAATGTGTGGGATGGAGAAAAAATTAACATTAATGTTGCAAGAATGGTACCGTGGTGTCAATGACGAGTAAAATTAACATTACTGTTGTACAAATGGTACAATGGTGTCAATCATGAATGTGAATGATGTGTGGGATTCGAGAAAATAATGACACTACTATTGCACGAATGGTACAATGGTGTCAATCACGAGTAAAATATCATTAATATTCTACAAATGGTAGAATGTTGTAAAAGGTGAATGTCAATAATGTGTGGGATTTGAGTAAAAGTGGCATAACTATTGCAAGAATGGTACAATGGTGTCAATGACGAGTAAAATTAGCATAACTGTTGTTCAAATTGTACAGTGGTGTCAATCGTGAATGTTAATAATGTGTGGGATTGGAGAAACAAATGGCATTACTATTAAAAGAATGGTCCAATGGTGTCAATGACGTGTAAAATTAACATTACTATTGTAAAATATGTACAATGGTGTCAATGGTGAATGTGAATAATGTGTGGGATTCGAGAAAATAATGACACTACTATTGCACGAATGGTACAATGGTGTCAATCACGAGTAAAATATCATTAATATTCTACAAATTGTAGAATGTTGTAAAAGGTGAATGTCAATAATGTGTGGGATTGGAGTAAAAGTGGCATAACTATTGCAAGAATGGTACAATGGTGTCAATGACGAGTAAAATAAACATAACTGTTGTTCAAATTGTACAATGGTGTCAATCTTGAATGTTAATAATGTTTGGGATTGGAGAAACAAATGGCATTACTATTAAAAGAATGGTCCAATGGTGTCAATGACGTGTAAAATTAACATTACTATTGTAAAAATTGTACAATGGTGTCAATTGTGAATGTGAATAATGTGTGGGATTCGAGAAAATAATGACACTACTATTGCACGAATGGTACAGTGGTGTCAATCACGAGTAAAATATCATTAATATTCTACAAATTGTAGAATGTTGTAAAAGGTGAATGTTAATAATGTGTGGGATTGGAGTAAAAGTGGCATAACTATTGCAAGAATGGTACAATGGTGTCAATGACGAGTAAAATAAACATAACTGTTGTTCAAATTGTACAATGGTGTCAATCATGAATGTTAATAATGTGTGGGATTGGAGAAACAAATGGCATTACTATTAAAAGAATGGTCCAATGGTGTCAATGACGTGTAAAATTAACATTACTATTGTAAAAATTGTACAATGGTGTCAATGGTGAATGTGAATAATGTGTGGGATTCGAGAAAATAATGACACTACTATTGCACGAATGGTACAATGGTGTCAATCACGAGTAAAATATCATTAATATTCTACAAATGGTAGAATGTTGTAAAAGGTGAATGTCAATAATGTGTGGGATTTGAGTAAAAGTGGCATAACTATTGCAAGAATGGTACAATGGTGTCAATGACGAGTAAAATTAGCATAACTGTTGTTCAAATTGTACAATGGTGTCAATCGTGAATGTTAATAATGTGTGGATTGGAGAAACAAATGGCATTACTATTAAAAGAATGGTCCAATGGTGTCAATGACGTGTAAAATTAACATTACTATTGTAAAAATTGTACAATGGTGTCAATGGTGAATGTGAATAATGTGTGGGATTCGAGAAAATAATGACACTACTATTGCACGAATGGTACAATGGTGTCAATCACGAGTAAAATATCATTAATATTCTACAAATTGTAGAATGTTGTAAAAGGTGAATGTCAATAATGTGTGGGATTGGAGTAAAAGTGGCATAACTATTGCAAGAATGGTACAATGGTGTCAATGACGAGTAAAATTAGCATAACTGTTGTTCAAATTGTACAATGGTGTCAATCGTGAATGTTAATAATGTGTGGGATTGGAGAAACAAATGGCATTACTATTAAAAGAATGGTCCAATGGTGTCAATGACGTGTAAAATTAACATTACTATTGTAAAAAATTGTACAATGGTGTCAATTGTGAATGTGAATAATGTGTGGGATTCGAGAAAATAATGACACTACTATTGCACGAATGGTACAATGGTGTCAATCACGAGTAAAATATCATTAATATTCTACAAATGGTAGAATGTTGTAAAAGGTGAATGCCAATAATGTGTGGGATTTGAGTAAAAGTGGCATAACTATTGCAAGAATGGTACAATGGTGTCAATGACGAGTAAAATTAGCATAACTGTTGTTCAAATTGTACAATGGTGTCAATCGTGAATGTTAATAATGTGTGGGATTGGAGAAACAAATGGCATTACTATTAAAAGAATGGTCCAATGGTGTCAATGACGTGTAAAATTAACATTACTATTGTAAAAATTGTACAATGGTGTCAATGGTGAATGTGAATAATGTGTGGGATTCGAGAAAATAATGACACTACTATTGCACGAATGGTACAATGGTGTCAATCACGAGTAAAATATCATTAATATTGTACAAATGGTAGAATGTTGTAAAAGGTGAATGTCAATAATGTGTGGGATTTGAGTAAAAGTGGCATAACTATTGCAAGAATGGTACAATGGTGTCAATGACGAGTAAAATTAGCATAACTGTTGTTCAAATTGTACAGTGGTGTCAATCGTGAATGTTAATAATGTGTGGGATTGGAGAAACAAATGGCATTACTATTAAAAGAATGGTCCAATGGTGTCAATGACGTGTAAAATTAACATTACTATTGTAAAATATGTACAATGGTGTCAATGGTGAATGTGAATAATGTGTGGGATTCGAGAAAATAATGACACTACTATTGCACGAATGGTACAATGGTGTCAATCACGAGTAAAATATCATTAATATTCTACAAATTGTAGAATGTTGTAAAAGGTGAATGTCAATAATGTGTGGGATTGGAGTAAAAGTGGCATAACTATTGCAAGAATGGTACAATGGTGTCAATGACGAGTAAAATAAACATAACTGTTGTTCAAATTGTACAATGGTGTCAATCTTGAATGTTAATAATGTTTGGGATTGGAGAAACAAATGGCATTACTATTAAAAGAATGGTCCAATGGTGTCAATGACGTGTAAAATTAACATTACTATTGTAAAAATTGTACAATGGTGTCAATTGTGAATGTGAATAATGTGTGGGATTCGACAAAATAATGACACTACTATTGCACGAATGGTACAGTGGTGTCAATCACGAGTAAAATATCATTAATATTCTACAAATTGTAGAATGTTGTAAAAGGTGAATGTTAATAATGTGTGGGATTGGAGTAAAAGTGGCATAACTATTGCAAGAATGGTACAATGGTGTCAATGACGAGTAAAATAAACATAACTGTTGTTCAAATTGTACAATGGTGTCAATCATGAATGTTAATAATGTGTGGGATTGGAGAAACAAATGGCATTACTATTAAAAGAATGGTCCAATGGTGTCAATGACGTGTAAAATTAACATTACTATTGTAAAAATTGTACAACGGTGTCAATGGTGAATGTGAATAATGTGTGGGATTCGAGAAAATAATGACACTACTATTGCACGAATGGTACAATGGTGTCAATCACGAGTAAAATATCATTAATATTCTACAAATTGTAGAATGTTGTAAAAGGTGAATGTCAATAATGTGTGGGATTGGAGTAAAAGTGGCATAACTATTGCAAGAATGGTACAATGGTGTCAATGACGAGTAAAATTAGCATAACTGTTGTTCAAATTGTACAATGGTGTCAATCGTGAATGTTAATAATGTGTGGGATTGGAGAAACAAATGGCATTACTATTAAAAGAATGGTCCAATGGTGTCAATGACGTGTAAAATTAACATTACTATTGTAAAAATTGTACAATGGTGTCAATGGTGAATGTGAATAATGTGTGGGATTCGAGAAAATAATGACACTACTATTGCACGAATGGTACAATGGTGTCAATCACGAGTAAAATATCATTAATATTCTACAAATGGTAGAATGTTGTAAAAGGTGAATGTCAATAATGTGTGGGATTGGAGTAAAAGTGGCATAACTATTGCAAGAATGGTACAATGGTGTCAATGACGAGTAAAATAAACATAACTGTTGTTCAAATTGTACAATGGTGTCAATCTTGAATGTTAATAATGTTTGGGATTGGAGAAACAAATGGCATTACTATTAAAAGAATGGTACAATGGTGTCAATGACGTGTAAAATTAACATTACTCTTGTAAAAATTGAACAATGGTGTCAATCATGAACGTGAATAATGTGTGGGATTCGAGAAAATAATGATACTACTATTGCACGAATGGTACAATGGTGTCAATCACGAGTAAAGTATCATTAATATTCTACAAATGGTACAATATTGTCAATGGTGAATGTCAATAATGTGTGGGATGGAGAAAAAATTAACATTAATGTTGCAAGAATGGTACCGTGGTGTCAATGACGAGTAAAATTAACATTACTGTTGTACAAATGGTACAATGGTGTCAATCATGAATGTGAATGATGTGTGGGATTCGAGAAAATAATGACACTACTATTGCACGAATGGTACAATGGTGTCAATCACGAGTAAAATATCATTAATATTCTACAAATGGTAGAATGTTGTAAAAGGTGAATGTCAATAATGTGTGGGATTTGAGTAAAAGTGGCATAACTATTGCAAGAATGGTACAATGGTGTCAATGACGAGTAAAATTAGCATAACTGTTGTTCAAATTGTACAATGGTGTCAATCGTGAATGTTAATAATGTGTGGGATTGGAGAAACAAATGGCATTACTATTAAAAGAATGGTCCAATGGCGTCAATGACGTGTAAAATTAACATTACTATTGTAAAAATTGTACAATGGTGTCAATTGTGAATGTGAATAATGTGTGGGATTCGAGAAAATAATGACACTACTATTGCACGAATGGTACAATGGTGTCAATCACGAGTAAAATATCATTAATATTCTACAAATGGTAGAATGTTGTAAAAGGTGAATGTCAATAATGTGTGGGATTGGAGTAAAAGTGGCATAACCATTGCAAGAATGGTACAATGGTGTCAATGACGAGTAAAATAAACATAACTGTTGTTCAAATTGTACAATGGTGTCAATCTTGAATGTTAATAATGTTTGGGATTGGAGAAACAAATGGCATTACTATTAAAAGAATGGTACAATGGTGTCAATGACGTGTAAAATTAACATTACTCTTGTAAAAATTGAACAATGGTGTCAATCATGAACGTGAATAATGTGTGGGATTCGAGAAAATAATGATACTACTATTGCACGAATGGTACAATGGTGTCAATCACGAGTAAAGTATCATTAATATTCTACAAATGGTACAATGGTTTCAATCATGAATGTTAATAATGTGTGGGATTGGAGAAACAAATGGCATTACTATTAAAAGAATGGTCCAATGGTGTCAATGACGTGTAAAATTAACATTACTATTGTAAAAATTGTACAACGGTGTCAATGGTGAATGTGAATAATGTGTGGGATTCGAGAAAATAATGACACTACTATTGCACGAATGGTACAATGGTGTCAATCACGAGTAAAATATCATTAATATTCTACAAATGGTAGAATGTTGTAAAAGGTGAATGTCAATAATGTGTGGGATTTGAGTAAAAGTGGCATAACTATTGCAAGAATGGTACAATGGTGTCAATGACGAGTAAAATTAGCATAACTGTTGTTCAAATTGTACAATGGTGTCAATCGTGAATGTTAATAATGTGTGGGATTGGAGAAACAAATGGCATTACTATTAAAAGAATGGTCCAATGGTGTCAATGACGTGTAAAATTAACATTACTATTGTAAAAATTGTACAATGGTGTCAATGGTGAATGTGAATAATGTGTGGGATTCGAGAAAATAATGACACTACTATTGCACGAATGGTACAATGGTGTCAATCACGAGTAAAATATCATTAATATTCTACAAATGGTAGAATGTTGTAAAAGGTGAATGTCAATAATGTGTGGGATTTGAGTAAAAGTGGCATAACTATTGCAAGAATGGTTCAATGGTGTCAATGACGAGTGAAATTAGCATAACTGTTGTTCAAATTGTACAATGGTGTCAATCGTGAATGTTAATAATGTGTGGGATTGGAGAAACAAATGGCATTACTATTAAAAGAATGGTCCAATGGTATCAATGACGTGTAAAATTAACATTACTATTGTAAAAATTGTACAATGGTGTCAATGGTGAATGTGAATAATGTGTGGGATTCGAGAAAATAATGACACTACTATTGCACGAATGGTACAATGGTGTCAATCACGAGTAAAATATCATTAATATTCTACAAATTGTAGAATGTTGTAAAAGGTGAATGTCAATAATGTGTGGGATTGGAGTAAAAGTGGCATAACTATTGCAAGAATGGTACAATGGTGTCAATGACGAGTAAAATAAACAAAACTGTTGTTCAAATTGTACAATGGTGTCAATCGTGAATGTTAATAATGTTTGGGATTGGAGAAACAAATGGCATTACTATTAAAAGAATGGTACAATGGTGTCAATGACGTGTAAAATTAACATTACTCTTGTAAAAATTGAACAATGGTGTCAATCATGAACGTGAATAATGTGTGGGATTCGAGAAAATAATGATACTACTATTGCACGAATGGTACAATGGTGTCAATCACGAGTAAAGTATCATTAATATTCTACAAATGGTACAATATTGTCAATGGTGAATGTCAATAATGTGTGGGATGGAGAAAAAATTAACATTAATGTTGCAAGAATGGTACCGTGGTGTCAATGACGAGTAAAATTAACATTACTGTTGTACAAATGGTACAATGGTGTCAATCATGAATGTGAATGATGTGTGGGATTCGAAAAAATAATGACACTACTATTGCACGAATGGTACAATGGTGTCAATCACGAGTAAAATATCATTAATATTCTACAAATGGTAGTTAGTTGTAAAAGGTGAATGTCAATAATGTGTGGGATTTGAGTAAAAGTGGCATAACTATTGCAAGAATGGTACAATGGTGTCAATGACGAGTAAAATTAGCATAACTGTTGTTCAAATTGTACAATGGTGTCAATCGTGAATGTTAATAATGTGTGGGATTGGAGAAACAAATGGCATTACTATTAAAAGAATGGTCCAATGGTGTCAATGACGTGTAAAATTAACATTACTATTGTAAAAATTGTACAATGGTGTCAATGGTGAATGTGAATAATGTGTGGGATTCGAGAAAATTATGACACTACTATTGCACGAATGGTACAATGGTGTCAATCACGAGTAAAATATCATTAATATTCTACAAATTGTAGAATGTTGTAAAAGGTGAATGTCAATAATGTGTGGGATTGGAGTAAAAGTGGCATAACCATTGCAAGAATGGTACAATGGTGTCAATGACGAGTAAAATAAACATAACTGTTGTTCAAATTGTACAATGGTGTCAATCTTGAATGTTAATAATGTTTGGGATTGGAGAAACAAATGGCATTACTATTAAAAGAATGGTACAATGGTGTCAATGACGTGTAAAATTAACATTACTCTTGTAAAAATTGAACAATGGTGTCAATCATGAACGTGAATAATGTGTGGGATTCGAGAAAATAATGATACTACTATCGCACGAATGGTACAATGGTGTCAATCACGAGTAAAGTATCATTAATATTCTACAAATGGTACAATATTGTCAATGGTGAATGTCAATAATGTGTGGGATGGAGAAAAAATTAACATTAATGTTGCAAGAATGGTACCGTGGTGTCAATGACGAGTAAAATTAACATTACTGTTGTACAAATGGTACAATGGTGTCAATCATGAATGTGAATGATGTGTGGGATTCGAGAAAATAATGACACTACTATTGCACGAATGGTACAATGGTGTCAATCACGAGTAAAATATCATTAATATTCTACAAATGGTAGAATGTTGTAAAAGGTGAATGTCAATAATGTGTGGGATTTGAGTAAAAGTGGCATAACTATTGCAAGAATGGTACAATGGTGTCAATGACGAGTAAAATTAGCATAACTGTTGTTCAAATTGTACAATGGTGTCAATCGTGAATGTTAATAATGTGTGGGATTGGAGAAACAAATGGCATTACTATTAAAAGAATGGTCCAATGGTGTCAATGACGTGTAAAATTAACATTACTATTGTAAAAATTGTACAATGGTGTCAATGGTGAATGTGAATAATGTGTGGGATTCGAGAAAATAATGACACTACTATTGCACGAATGGTACAATGGTGTCAATCACGAGTAAAATATCATTAATATTCTACAAATTGTAGAATGTTGTAAAAGGTGAATGTCAATAATGTGTGGGATTGGAGTAAAAGTGGCATAACCATTGCAAGAATGGTACAATGGTGTCAATGACGAGTAAAATAAACATAACTGTTGTTCAAATTGTACAATGGTGTCAATCTTGAATGTTAATAATGTTTGGGATTGGAGAAACAAATGGCATTACTATTAAAAGAATGGTACAATGGTGTCAATGACGTGTAAAATTAACATTACTCTTGTAAAAATTGAACAATGGTGTCAATCATGAACGTGAATAATGTGTGGGATTCGAGAAAATAATGATACTACTATTGCACGAATGGTACAATGGTGTCAATCACGAGTAAAGTATCATTAATATTCTACAAATGGTACAATATTGTCAATGGTGAATGTCAATAATGTGTGGGATGGAGAAAAAATTAACATTAATGTTGCAAGAATGGTACCGTGGTGTCAATGACGAGTAAAATTAACATTACTGTTGTACAAATGGTACAATGGTGTCAATCATGAATGTGAATGATGTGTGGGATTCGAGAAAATAATGACACTACTATTGCACGAATGGTACAGTGGTGTCAATCACGAGTAAAATATCATTAATATTCTACAAATTGTAGAATGTTGTAAAAGGTGAATGTCAATAATGTGTGGGATTTGAGTAAAAGTGGCATAACTATTGCAAGAATGGTACAATGGTGTCAATGACGAGTAAAATTAGCATAACTGTTGTTCAAATTGTACAATGGTGTCAATCGTGAATGTTAATAATGTGTGGGATTGGAGAAACAAATGGCATTACTATTAAAAGAATGGTCCAATGGTGTCAATGACGTGTAAAATTAACATTACTATTGTAAAAATTGTACAATGGTGTCAATGGTGAATGTGAATAATGTGTGGGATTCGAGAAAATAATGACACTACTATTGCACGAATGGTACAATGGTGTCAATCACGAGTAAAATATCATTAATATTCTACAAATTGTAGAATGTTGTAAAAGGTGAATGTCAATAATGTGTGGGATTGGAGTAAAAGTGGCATAACTATTGCAAGAATGGTACAATGGTGTCAATGACGAGTAAAATAAACATAACTGTTGTTCAAATTGTACAATGGTGTCAATCTTGAATGTTAATAATGTTTGGGATTGGAGAAACAAATGGCATTACTATTAAAAGAATGGTACAATGGTGTCAATGACGTGTAAAATTAACATTACTCTTGTAAAAATTGAACAATGGTGTCAATCATGAACGTGAATAATGTGTGGGATTCGAGAAAATAATGATACTACTATTGCACGAATGGTACAATGGTGTCAATCACGAGTAAAGTATCATTAATATTCTACAAATGGTACAATATTGTCAATGGTGAATGTCAATAATGTGTGGGATGGAGAAAAAATTAACATTAATGTTGCAAGAATGGTACCGTGGTGTCAATGACGAGTAAAATTAACATTACTGTTGTACAAATGGTACAATGGTGTCAATCATGAAAGTGAATGATGTGTGGGATTCGAGAAAATAATGACACTACTATTGCACGAATGGTACAATGGTGTCAATCACGAGTAAAATATCATTAATATTCTACAAATGGTAGAATGTTGTAAAAGGTGAATGTCAATAATGTGTGGGATTTGAGTAAAAGTGGCATAACTATTGCAAGAATGGTACAATGGTTTCAATGACGAGTAAAATTAGCATAACTGTTGTTCAAATTGTACAATGGTGTCAATCGTGAATGTTAATAATGTGTGGGATTAGAGAAACAAATGGCATTACTATTAAAAGAACGGTCCAATGGTGTCAATGACGTGTAAAATTAACATTACTATTGTAAAAATTGTACAATGGTGTCAATCGTGAATGTGAATAATGTGTGGGATTCGAGAAAATAATGACACTACTATTGCACGAATGGTACAATGGTGTCAATCACGAGTAAAATATCATTAATATTGTACAAATGGTACAATGTCGTAAAAGGTGAATGTCAATAATGTGTGGGAGTTGAGTAAAAGTGGCATAACTATTGCAAGAATGGTACAATGGTGTCAATGACGAGTAAAATTAGCATAACTGTTGTTCAAATTGTACAATGGTGTCAATCGTGAATGTTAATAATGTGTGGGATTGGAGAAACAAATGGCATTACTATTAAAAGAATGGTCCAATGGTGTCAATGACGTGTAAAATTAACATTACTATTGTAAAAATTGTACAATGGTGTCAATCATGAAAGTGAATGATGTGTGGGATTCGAGAAAATAATGACACTACTATTGCACGAATGGTACAATGGTGTCAATCACGAGTAAAATATCATTAATATTGTACAAATGGTACAATGTTGTAAAAGGTGAATGTCAATAATGTGTGGGAGTTGAGTAAAAGTGGCATAACTATTGCAAGAATGGTACAATGGTGTCAATGACGAGTAAAATTAGCATAACTGTTGTTCAAATTGTACAATGGTGTCAATCGTGAATGTTAATAATGTGTGGGATTGGAGAAACAAATGGCATTACTATTAAAAGAATGGTACAATGGTGTCAATGACGAGTAAAATTAACATTACTGTTGTACAAATGGTACAATGGTGTCAATCATGAATGTGAATGATGTGTGGGATTCGAGAAAATAATGACACTACTATTGCACGAATGGTACAATGGTGTCAATCACGAGTAAAATATCATTAATATTCTACAAATGGTACAATATTGTCAATGGTGAATGTCAATAATGTGTGGGATGGAGAAAAAATTAACATTAATGTTGCAAGAATGGTACCGTGGTGTCAATGACGAGTAAAATTAACATTACTGTTGTACAAATGGTACAATGGTGTCAATCATGAAAGTGAATGATGTGTGGGATTCGAGAAAATAATGACACTACTATTGCACGAATGGTACAATGGTGTCAATCACGAGTAAAATATCATTAATATTCTACAAATGGTAGAATGTTGTAAAAGGTGAATGTCAATAATGTGTGGGATTTGAGTAAAAGTGGCATAACTATTGCAAGAATGGTACAATGGTTTCAATGACGAGTAAAATTAGCATAACTGTTGTTCAAATTGTACAATGGTGTCAATCGTGAATGTTAATAATGTGTGGGATTAGAGAAACAAATGGCATTACTATTAAAAGAATGGTCCAATGGTGTCAATGACGTGTAAAATTAACATTACTATTGTAAAAATTGTACAATGGTGTCAATCGTGAATGTGAATAATGTGTGGGATTCGAGAAAATAATGACACTACTATTGCACGAATGGTACAATGGTGTCAATCACGAGTAAAATATCATTAATATTGTACAAATGGTACAATGTCGTAAAAGGTGAATGTCAATAATGTGTGGGAGTTGAGTAAAAGTGGCATAACTATTGCAAGAATGGTACAATGGTGTCAATGACGAGTAAAATTAGCATAACTATTGTTCAAATTGTACAATGGTGTCAATCGTGAATGTTAATAATGTGTGGGATTGGAGAAACAAATGGCATTACTATTAAAAGAATGGTCCAATGGTGTCAATGACGTGTAAAATTAACATTACTATTGTAAAAATTGTACAATGGTGTCAATCATGAAAGTGAATGATGTGCGGAATTCGAGAAAATAATGACACTACTATTGCAAGAATGGTACAATGGTGTCAATCACGAGTAAAATATCATTAATATTCTACAAATGGTAGAATGTTGTAAAAGGTGAATGTCAATAATGTGTGGGATTTGAGTAAAAGTGGCATAACTATTGCAAGAATGGTACAATGGTGTCAATGACGAGTAAAATAAACATAACTGTTGTTCAAATTGTACAATGGTGTCAATCGTGAATGTTAATAATGTGTGGGATTGGAGAAACAAATGGCATTACTATTAAAAGAATGGTCCAATGGTGTCAATGACGTGTAAAATTAACATTACTATTGTAAAAATTGTACAATGGTATCAATTTTGAATGTGAATAATGTGTGGGATTCGAGAAAATAATGACACTACTATTGCACGAATGGTACAGTGGTGTCAATCACGAGTAAAATATCATTAATATTCTACAAATTGTAGAATGTCGTAAAAGGTGAATGTTAATAATGTGTGGGATTGGAGTAAAAGTGGCATAACTATTGCAAGAATGGTACAATGGTGTCAATGACGAGTAAAATAAACATAACTGTTGTTCAAATTGTACAATGGTGTCAATCGTGAATGTTAATAATGTGTGGGATTGGAGAAACAAATGGCATTACTATTAAAAGAATGGTACAATGGTGTCAATGACGTGTAAAATTAACATTACTATTGTAAAAATTGTACAATGGTGTCAATGGTGAATGTGAATAATGTGTGGGATTCGAGAAAATAATGACACTACTATTGCACGAATGGTACAATGGTGTCAATCACGAGTAAAATATCATTAATATTCTACAAATGGTAGAATGTTGTAAAAGGTGAATGTCAATAATGTGTGGGATTTGAGTAAAAGTGGCATAACTATTGCAAGAATGGTACAATGGTGTCAATGACGAGTAAAATTAGCATAACTGTTGTTCAAATTGTACAATGGTGTCAATCGTGAATGTTAATAATGTTTGGGATTGGAGAAACAAATGGCATTACTATTAAAAGAATGGTACAATGGTGTCAATGACGTGTAAAATTAACATTACTCTTGTAAAAATTGAACAATGGTGTCAATCATGAACGTGAATAATGTGTGGGATTCGAGAAAATAATGACACTACTATTGCACGAATGGTACAATGGTGTCAATCACGAGTAAAATATCATTAATATTCTACAAATGGTAGAATGTTGTAAAAGGTGAATGTCAATAATGTGTGGGATTTGAGTAAAAGTGGCATAACTATTGCAAGAATGGTACAATGGTGTCAATGACGAGTAAAATTAGCATAACTGTTGTTCAAATTGTACAATGGTGTCAATCGTGAATGTTAATAATGTGTGGGATTGGAGAAACAAATGGCATTACTATTAAAAGAATGGTCCAATGGTGTCAATGACGTGTAAAATTAACATTACTATTGTAAAAATTGTACAATGGTGTCAATCATGAAAGTGAATGATGTGCGGAATTCGAGAAAATAATGACACTACTATTGCAAGAATGGTACAATGGTGTCAATCACGAGTAAAATATCATTAATATTCTACAAATGGTAGAATGTTGTAAAAGGTGAATGTCAATAATGTGTGGGATTTGAGTAAAAGTGGCATAACTATTGCAAGAATGGTACAATGGTGTCAATGACGAGTAAAATAAACATAACTGTTGTTCAAATTGTACAATGGTGTCAATCGTGAATGTTAATAATGTGTGGGATTGGAGAAACAAATGGCATTACTATTAAAAGAATGGTCCAATGGTGTCAATGACGTGTAAAATTAACATTACTATTGTAAAAATTGTACAATGGTATCAATTTTGAATGTGAATAATGTGTGGGATTCGAGAAAATAATGACACTACTATTGCACGAATGGTACAGTGGTGTCAATCACGAGTAAAATATCATTAATATTCTACAAATGGTAGAATGTTGTAAAAGGTGAATGTCAATAATGTGTGGGATTTGAGTAAAAGTGGCATAACTATTGCAAGAATGGTACAATGGTGTCAATGACGAGTAAAATTAGCATAACTGTTGTTCAAATTGTACAATGGTGTCAATCGTGAATGTTAATAATGTGTGGGATTGGAGAAACAAATGGCATTACTATTAAAAGAATGGTCCAATGGTGTCAATGACGTGTAAAATTAACATTACTATTGTAAAAATTGTACAATGGTGTCAATGGTGAATGTGAATAATGTGTGGGATTCGAGAAAATAATGACACTACTATTGCACGAATGGTACAATGGTGTCAATCACGAGTAAAATATCATTAATATTCTACAAATTGTAGAATGTTGTAAAAGGTGAATGTCAATAATGTGTGGGATTGGAGTAAAAGTGGCATAACTATTGCAAGAATGGTACAATGGTGTCAATGACGAGTAAAATAAACATAACTGTTGTTCAAATTGTACAATGGTGTCAATCTTGAATGTTAATAATGTTTGGGATTGGAGAAACAAATGGCATTACTATTAAAAGAATGGTACAATGGTGTCAATGACGTGTAAAATTAACATTACTCTTGTAAAAATTGAACAATGGTGTCAATCATGAACGTGAATAATGTGTGGGATTCGAGAAAATAATGATACTACTATTGCACGAATGGTACAATGGTGTCAATCACGAGTAAAGTATCATTAATATTCTACAAATGGTACAATATTGTCAATGGTGAATGTCAATAATGTGTGGGATGGAGAAAAAATTAACATTAATGTTGCAAGAATGGTACCGTGGTGTCAATGACGAGTAAAATTAACATTACTGTTGTACAAATGGTACAATGGTGTCAATCATGAATGTGAATGATGTGTGGGATTCGAGAAAATAATGACACTACTATTGCACGAATGGTACAATGGTGTCAATCACGAGTAAAATATCATTAATATTCTACAAATGGTAGAATGTTGTAAAAGGTGAATGTCAATAATGTGTGGGATTTGAGTAAAAGTTGCATAACTATTGCAAGAATGGTACAATGGAGTCAATGACGAGTAAAATTAGCATAACTGTTGTTCAAATTGTACAATGGTGTCAATCGTGAATGTTAATAATGTGTGGGATTGGAGAAACAAATGGCATTACTATTAAAAGAATGGTCCAATGGTGTCAATGACGTGTAAAATTAACATTACTATTGTAAAAATTGTACAATGGTGTCAATGGTGAATGTGAATAATGTGTGGGATTCGAGAAAATAATGACACTACTATTGCACGAATGGTACAATGGTGTCAATCACGAGTAAAATATCATTAATATTCTACGAATTGTAGAATGTTGTAAAAGGTGAATGTCAATAATGTGTGGGATTGGAGTAAAAGTGGCATAACTATTGCAAGAATGGTACAATGGTGTCAATGACGAGTAAAATAAACAAAACTGTTGTTCAAATTGTACAATGGTGTCAATCGTGAATGTTAATAATGTTTGGGATTGGAGAAACAGATGGCATTACTATTAAAAGAATGGTACAATGGTGTCAATGACGTGTAAAATTAACATTACTCTTGTAAAAATTGAACAATGGTGTCAATAATGAACGTGAATAATGTGTGGGATTCGAGAAAATAATGATACTACTATTGCACGAATGGTACAATGGTGTCAATCACGAGTAAAGTATCATTAATATTCTACAAATGGTACAATATTGTCAATGGTGAATGTCAATAATGTGTGGGATGGAGAAAAAATTAACATTAATGTTGCAAGAATGGTACCGTGGTGTCAATGACGAGTAAAATTAACATTACTGTTGTACAAATGGTACAATGGTGTCAATCATGAATGTGAATGATGTGCGGAATTCGAGAAAATAATGACACTACTATTGCAAGAATGGTACAATGGTGTCAATCACGAGTAAAATATCATTAATATTCTACAAATGGTAGAATGTTGTAAAAGGTGAATGTCAATAATGTGTGGGATTTGAGTAAAAGTGGCATAACTATTGCAAGAATGGTACAATGGTGTCAATGACGAGTAAAATAAACATAACTGTTGTTCAAATTGTACAATGGTGTCAATCGTGAATGTTAATAATGTGTGGGATTGGAGAAACAAATGGCATTACTATTAAAAGAATGGTCCAATGGTGTCAATGACGTGTAAAATTAACATTACTATTGTAAAAATTGTACAATGGTGTCAATGGTGAATGTGAATAATGTGTGGGATTCGAGAAAATAATGACACTACTATTGCACGAATGGTACAATGGTGTCAATCACGAGTAAAATATCATTAATATTCTACGAATTGTAGAATGTTGTAAAAGGTGAATGTCAATAATGTGTGGGATTGGAGTAAAAGTGGCATAACTATTGCAAGAATGGTACAATGGTGTCAATGACGAGTAAAATAAACAAAACTGTTGTTCAAATTGTACAATGGTGTCAATCGTGAATGTTAATAATGTTTGGGATTGGAGAAACAGATGGCATTACTATTAAAAGAATGGTACAATGGTGTCAATGACGTGTAAAATTAACATTACTCTTGTAAAAATTGAACAATGGTGTCAATAATGAACGTGAATAATGTGTGGGATTCGAGAAAATAATGATACTACTATTGCACGAATGGTACAATGGTGTCAATCACGAGTAAAGTATCATTAATATTCTACAAATGGTACAATATTGTCAATGGTGAATGTCAATAATGTGTGGGATGGAGAAAAAATTAACATTAATGTTGCAAGAATGGTACCGTGGTGTCAATGACGAGTAAAATTAACATTACTGTTGTACAAATGGTACAATGGTGTCAATCATGAATGTGAATGATGTGCGGAATTCGAGAAAATAATGACACTACTATTGCAAGAATGGTACAATGGTGTCAATCACGAGTAAAATATCATTAATATTCTACAAATGGTAGAATGTTGTAAAAGGTGAATGTCAATAATGTGTGGGATTTGAGTAAAAGTGGCATAACTATTGCAAGAATGGTACAATGGTGTCAATGACGAGTAAAATAAACATAACTGTTGTTCAAATTGTACAATGGTGTCAATCGTGAATGTTAATAATGTGTGGGATTGGAGAAACAAATGGCATTACTATTAAAAGAATGGTCCAATGGTGTCAATGACGTGTAAAATTAACATTACTATTGTAAAAATTGTACAATGGTGTCAATGGTGAATGTGAATAATGTGTGGGATTCGAGAAAATAATGACACTACTATTGCACGAATGGTACAATGGTGTCAATCACGAGTAAAATATCATTAATATTCTACAAAATGTAGAATGTTGTAAAAGGTGAATGTCAATAATGTGTGGGATTGGAGTAAAAGTGGCATAACTATTGCAAGAATGGTACAATGGTGTCAATGACGAGTAAAATAAACATAACTGTTGTTCAAATTGTACAATGGTGTCAATCTTGAATGTTAATAATGTTTGGGATTGGAGAAACAAATGGCATTACTATTAAAAGAATGGTACAATGGTGTCAATGACGTGTAAAATTAACATTACTCTTGTAAAAATTGAACAATGGTGTCAATCATGAACGTGAATAATGTGTGGGATTCGAGAAAATAATGATACTACTATTGCACGAATGGTACAATGGTGTCAATCACGAGTAAAGTATCATTAATATTCTACAAATGGTACAATATTGTCAATGGTGAATGTCAATAATGTGTGGGATGGAGAAAAAATTAACATTAATGTTGCAAGAATGGTACCGTGGTGTCAATGACGAGTAAAATTAACATTACTGTTGTACAAATGGTACAATGGTGTCAATCATGAAAGTGAATGATGTGTGGGATTCGAGAAAATAATGACACTACTATTGCACGAATGGTACAATGGTGTCAATCACGAGTAAAATATCATTAATATTCTACAAATGGTAGAATGTTGTAAAAGGTGAATGTCAATAATGTGTGGGATTTGAGTAAAAGTTGCATAACTATTGCAAGAATGGTACAATGGTTTCAATGACGAGTAAAATTAGCATAACTGTTGTTCAAATTGTACAATGGTGTCAATCGTGAATGTTAATAATGTGTGGGATTGGAGAAACAAATGGCATTACTATTAAAAGAATGGTCCAATGGTGTCAATGACGTGTAAAATTAACATTACTATTGTAAAAATTGTACAATGGTGTCAATCGTGAATGCGAATAATGTGTGGGATTCGAGAAAATAATGACACTACTATTGCACGAATGGTACAATGGTGTCAATCACGAGTAAAATATCATTAATATTGTACAAATGGTACAATGTCGTAAAAGGTGAATGTCAATAATGTGTGGGAGTTGAGTAAAAGTGGCATAACTATTGCAAGAATGGTACAATGGTGTCAATGACGAGTAAAATTAGCATAACTGTTGTTCAAATTGTACAATGGTGTCAATCGTGAATGTTAATAATGTGTGGGATTGGAGAAACAAATGGCATTACTATTAAAAGAATGGTCCAATGGTGTCAATGACGTGTAAAATTAACATTACTATTGTAAAAATTGTACAATGGTGTCAATTGTGAATGTGAATAATGTGTGGGATTCGAGAAAATAATGACACTACTATTGCACGAATGGTACAATGGTGTCAATCACGAGTAAAATATCATTAATATTCTACAAATGGTAGAATGTTGTAAAAGGTGAATGTCAATAATGTGTGGGATTGGAGTAAAAGTGGCATAACTATTGCAAGAATGGTACAATGGTGTCAATGACGAGTAAAATTAGCATAACTGTTGTTCAAATTGTACAATGGTGTCAATCGTGAATGTTAATAATGTGTGGGATTGGAGAAACAAATGGCATTACTATTAAAAGAATGGTCCAATGGTGTCAATGACGTGTAAAATTAACATTACTATTGTAAAAATTGTACAATGGTGTCAATGGTGAATGTGAATAATGTGTGGGATTCGAGAAAATAATGACACTACCATTGCACGAATGGTACAATGGTGTCAATCACGAGTAAAATATCATTAATATTCTACAAATGGTAGAATGTTGTAAAAGGTGAATGTCAATAATGTGTGGGATTTGAGTAAAAGTTGCATAACTATTGCAAGAATGGTACAATGGTTTCAATGACGAGTAAAATTAGCATAACTGTTGTTCAAATTGTACAATGGTGTCAATCGTGAATGTTAATAATGTGTGGGATTGGAGAAACAAATGGCATTACTATTAAAAGAATGGTCCAATGGTGTCAATGACGTGTAAAATTAACATTACTATTGTAAAAATTGTACAATGGTGTCAATCGTGAATGCGAATAATGTGTGGGATTCGAGAAAATAATGACACTACTATTGCACGAATGGTACAATGGTGTCAATCACGAGTAAAATATCATTAATATTGTACAAATGGTACAATGTCGTAAAAGGTGAATGTCAATAATGTGTGGGAGTTGAGTAAAAGTGGCATAACTATTGCAAGAATGGTACAATGGTGTCAATGACGAGTAAAATTAGCATAACTGTTGTTCAAATTGTACAATGGTGTCAATCGTGAATGTTAATAATGTGTGGGATTGGAGAAACAAATGGCATTACTATTAAAAGAATGGTCCAATGGTGTCAATGACGTGTAAAATTAACATTACTATTGTAAAAATTGTACAATGGTGTCAATTGTGAATGTGAATAATGTGTGGGATTCGAGAAAATAATGACACTACTATTGCACGAATGGTACAATGGTGTCAATCACGAGTAAAATATCATTAATATTCTACAAATGGTAGAATGTTGTAAAAGGTGAATGTCAATAATGTGTGGGATTGGAGTAAAAGTGGCATAACTATTGCAAGAATGGTACAATGGTGTCAATGACGAGTAAAATTAGCATAACTGTTGTTCAAATTGTACAATGGTGTCAATCGTGAATGTTAATAATGTGTGGGATTGGAGAAACAAATGGCATTACTATTAAAAGAATGGTCCAATGGTGTCAATGACGTGTAAAATTAACATTACTATTGTAAAAATTGTACAATGGTGTCAATGGTGAATGTGAATAATGTGTGGGATTCGAGAAAATAATGACACTACCATTGCACGAATGGTACAATGGTGTCAATCACGAGTAAAATATCATTAATATTGTACAAATGGTACAATGTCGTAAAAGGTGAATGTCAATAATGTGTGGGATTTGAGTAAAAGTGGCATAACTATTGCAAGAATGGTACAATGGTGTCAATGACGAGTAAAATTAGCATAACTGTTGTTCAAATTGTACAATGGTGTCAATCGTGAATGTTAATAATGTGTGGGATTGGAGAAACAAATGGCATTACTATTAAAAGAATGGTCCAATGGTGTCAATGACGTGTAAAATTAACATTACTATTGTAAAAATTGTACAATGGTGTCAATTGTGAACGTGAATAATGTGTGGGATTCGAGAAAATAATGACACTACTATTGCACGAATGGTACAATGGTGTCAATCACGAGTAAAATATCATTAATATTCTACAAATGGTACAATATTGTCAATGGTGAATGTCAATAATGTGTGGGATGGAGAAAAAATTAACATTAATGTTGCAAGAATGGTACCGTGGTGTCAATGACGAGTAAAATTAACATTACTGTTGTACAAATGGTACAATGGTGTCAATGGTGAATGTGAATGATGTGTGGGATTCGAGAAAATAATGACACTACTATTGCACGAATGGTACAATGGTGTCAATCACGAGTAAAATATCATTAATATTGTACAAATGGTACAATGTTGTAAAAGGTGAATGTCAATAATGTGTGGGATTTGAGTAAAAGTGGCATAACTATTGCAAGAATGGTACAATGGTGTCAATGACGAGTAAAATTAGCATAACTGTTGTTCAAATTGTACAATGGTGTCAATCGTGAATGTTAATAATGTGTGGGATTGGAGAAACAAATGGCATTACTATTAAAAGAATGGTCCAATGGTGTCAATGACGTGTAAAATTAACATTACTATTGTAAAAATTGTACAATGGTGTCAATTGTGAACGTGAATAATGTGTGGGATTCGAGAAAATAATGACACTACTATTGCACGAATGGTACAATGGTGTCAATCACGAGTAAAATATCATTAATATTCTACAAATGGTACAATATTGTCAATGGTGAATGTCAATAATGTGTGGGATGGAGAAAAAATTAACATTAATGTTGCAAGAATGGTACCGTGGTGTCAATGACGAGTAAAATTAACATTACTGTTGTACAAATGGTACAATGGTGTCAATCATGAATGTGAATGATGTGCGGGATTCGAGAAAATAATGACACTACTATTGCACGAATGGTACAATGGTGTCAATCACGAGTAAAATATCATTAATATTCTACAAATGGTAGAATGTTGTAAAAGGTGAATGTCAATAATGTGTGGGATTTGAGTAAAAGTGGCATAACTATTGCAAGAATGGTACAATGGTTTCAATGACGAGTAAAATTAGCATAACTGTTGTTCAAATTGTACAATGGTGTCAATCGTGAATGTTAATAATGTGTGGGATTGGAGAAACAAATGGCATTACTATTAAAAGAATGGTCCAATGGTGTCAATGACGTGTAAAATTAACATTACTATTGTAAAAATTGTACAATGGTGTCAATGGTGAATGTGAATAATGTGTGGGATTCGAGAAAATAATGACACTACTATTGCACGAATGGTACAATGGTGTCAATCACGAGTAAAATATCATTAATATTGTACAAATGGTACAATGTCGTAAAAGGTGAATGTCAATAATGTGTGGGAGTTGAGTAAAAGTGGCATAACTATTGCAAGAATGGTACAATGTTTTCAATGACGAGTAAAATTAGCATAACTGTTGTTCAAATTGTACAATGGTGTCAATCGTGAATGTTAATAATGTGTGGGATTGGAGAAACAAATGGCATTACTATTAAAAGAATGGTCCAATGGTGTCAATGACGTGTAAAATTTACATTACTATTGTAAAAATTGAACAATGGTGTCAATCGTGAATGTGAATAATATGTGGGATTCGAGAAAATAATGACACTACTATTGCACGAATGGTACACTGGTGTCAATCACGAGTAAAATATCATTAATATTGTACAAATGGTACAATGTTGTAAAAGGTGAATGTCAATAATGTGTGGGATTTGAGTAAAAGTGGCATAACTATTGCAAGAATGGTACAATGGTGTCAATGACGAGTAAAATAAACATAACTGTTGTTCAAATTGTACAATGGTGTCAATCGTGAATGTTAATAATGTTTGGGATTGGAGAAACAAATGGCATTACTATTAAAAGAATGGTCCAATGGTGTCAATGACGTGTAAAATTAACATTACTATTGTAAAAATTGTACAATGGTGTCAATGGTGAATGTGAATAATGTGTGGGATTTGAGTAAAAGTGGCATAACTATTGCAAGAATGGTACAATGGTGTCAATGACGAGTAAAATTAGCATAACTGTTGTTCAAATTGTACAATGGTGTCAATCGTGAATGTTAATAATGTGTGGGATTGGAGAAACAAATGGCATTACTATTAAAAGAATGGTCCAATGGTGTCAAAGACGTGTAAAATTAACATTACTATTGTAAAAATTGTACAATGGTGTCAATGGTGAATGTGAATAATGTGTGGGATTCGAGAAAATAATGACACTACCATTGCACGAATGGTACAATGGTGTCAATCACGAGTAAAATATCATTAATATTGTACAAATGGTACAATGTCGTAAAAGGTGAATGTCAATAATGTGTGGGATTTGAGTAAAAGTGGCATAACTATTGCAAGAATGGTACAATGGTGTCAATGACGAGTAAAATTAGCATAACTGTTGTTCAAATTGTACAATGGTGTCAATCGTGAATGTTAATAATGTGTGGGATTGGAGAAACAAATGGCATTACTATTAAAAGAATGGTCCAATGGTGTCAATGACGTGTAAAATTAACATTACTATTGTAAAAATTGTACAATGGTGTCAATTGTGAACGTGATTAATGTGTGGGATTCGAGAAAATAATGACACTACTATTGCACGAATGGTACAATGGTGTCAATCACGAGTAAAATATCATTAATATTCTACAAATGGTACAATATTGTCAATGGTGAATGTCAATAATGTGTGGGATGGAGAAAAAATTAACATTAATGTTGCAAGAATGGTACCGTGGTGTCAATGACGAGTAAAATTAACATTACTGTTGTACAAATGGTACAATGGTGTCAATCATGAATGTGAATGATGTGTGGGATTCGAGAAAATAATGACACTACTATTGCACGAATGGTACAATGGTGTCAATCACGAGTAAAATATCATTAATATTCTACAAATGGTAGAATGTTGTAAAAGGTGAATGTCAATAATGTGTGGGATTTGAGTAAAAGTGGCATAACTATTGCAAGAATGGTACAATGGTTTCAATGACGAGTAAAATTAGCATAACTGTTGTTCAAATTGTACAATGGTGTCAATCGTGAATGTTAATAATGTGTGGGATTAGAGAAACAAATGGCATTACTATTAAAAGAATGGTCCAATGGTGTCAATGACGTGTAAAATTAACATTACTATTGTAAAAATTGTACAATGGTGTCAATGGTGAATGTGAATAATGTGTGGGATTCGAGAAAATAATGACACTACTATTGCACGAATGGTACAATGGTGTCAATCACGAGTAAAATATCATTAATATTGTACAAATGGTACAATGTCGTAAAAGGTGAATGTCAATAATGTGTGGGAGTTGAGTAAAAGTGGCATAACTATTGCAAGAATGGTACAATGTTTTCAATGACGAGTAAAATTAGCATAACTGTTGTTCAAATTGTACAATGGTGTCAATCGTGAATGTTAATAATGTGTGGGATTGGAGAAACAAATGGCATTACTATTAAAAGAATGGTCCAATGGTGTCAATGACGTGTAAAATTTACATTACTATTGTAAAAATTGAACAATGGTGTCAATCGTGAATGTGAATAATATGTGGGATTCGAGAAAATAATGACACTACTATTGCACGAATGGTACACTGGTGTCAATCACGAGTAAAATATCATTAATATTGTACAAATGGTACAATGTTGTAAAAGGTGAATGTCAATAATGTGTGGGATTTGAGTAAAAGTGGCATAACTATTGCAAGAATGGTACAATGGTGTCAATGACGAGTAAAATAAACATAACTGTTGTTCAAATTGTACAATGGTGTCAATCGTGAATGTTAATAATGTTTGGGATTGGAGAAACAAATGGCATTACTATTAAAAGAATGGTCCAATGGTGTCAATGACGTGTAAAATTAACATTACTATTGTAAAAATTGTACAATGGTGTCAATTGTGAATGTGAATAATGTGTGGGATTCGAGAAAATAATGCCACTACTATTGCACGAATGGTACAATGGTGTCAATCACGAGTAAAATATCATTAATATTCTACAAATGGTAGAATGTTGTAAAAGGTGAATGTCAATAATGTGTGGGATTTGAGTAAAAGTGGCATAACTATTGCAAGAATGGTACAATGGTGTCAATGACGAGTAAAATTAGCATAACTGTTGTTCAAATTGTACAATGGTGTCAATCGTGAATGTTAATAATGTGTGGGATTGGAGAAACAAATGGCATTACTATTAAAAGAATGGTCCAATGGTGTCAATGACGAGTAAAATTAACATTACTGTTGTACAAATGGTACAATGGTGTCAATCATGAATGTGAATGATGTGCGGGATTCGAGAAAATAATGACACTACTATTGCACGAATGGTACAATGGTGTCAATCACGAGTAAAATATCATTAATATTCTACAAATGGTAGAATGTTGTAAAAGGTGAATGTCAATAATGTGTGGGATTTGAGTAAAAGTGGCATAACTATTGCAAGAATGGTACAATGGTTTCAATGACGAGTAAAATTAGCATAACTGTTGTTCAAATTGTACAATGGTGTCAATCGTGAATGTTAATAATGTGTGGGATTGGAGAAACAAATGGCATTACTATTAAAAGAATGGTCCAATGGTGTCAATGACGTGTAAAATTAACATTACTATTGTAAAAATTGTACAATGGTGTCAATGGTGAATGTGAATAATGTGTGGGATTCGAGAAAATAATGACACTACTATTGCACGAATGGTACAATGGTGTCAATCACGAGTAAAATATCATTAATATTGTACAAATGGTACAATGTCGTAAAAGGTGAATGTCAATAATGTGTGGGAGTTGAGTAAAAGTGGCATAACTATTGCAAGAATGGTACAATGTTTTCAATGACGAGTAAAATTAGCATAACTGTTGTTCAAATTGTACAATGGTGTCAATCGTGAATGTTAATAATGTGTGGGATTGGAGAAACAAATGGCATTACTATTAAAAGAATGGTCCAATGGTGTCAATGACGTGTAAAATTTACATTACTATTGTAAAAATTGAACAATGGTGTCAATCGTGAATGTGAATAATATGTGGGATTCGAGAAAATAATGACACTACTATTGCACGAATGGTACACTGGTGTCAATCACGAGTAAAATATCATTAATATTGTACAAATGGTACAATGTCGTAAAAGGTGAATGTCAATAATGTGTGGGAGTTGAGTAAAAGTGGCATAACTATTGCAAGAATGGTACAATGGTGTCAATGACGAGTAAAATTAGCATAACTGTTGTTCAAATTGTACAATGGTGTCAATCGTGAATGTTAATAATGTGTGGGATTGGAGAAACAAATGGCATTACTATTAAAAGAATGGTCCAATGGTGTCAATGACGTGTAAAATTTACATTACTATTGTAAAAATTGAACAATGGTGTCAATCGTGAATGTGAATAATATGTGGGATTCGAGAAAATAATGACACTACTATTGCACGAATGGTACACTGGTGTCAATCACGAGTAAAATATCATTAATATTGTACAAATGGTACAATGTTGTAAAAGGTGAATGTCAATAATGTGTGGGATTTGAGTAAAAGTGGCATAACTATTGCAAGAATGGTACAATGGTGTCAATGACGAGTAAAATAAACATAACTGTTGTTCAAATTGTACAATGGTGTCAATCGTGAATGTTAATAATGTGTGGGATTAGAGAAACAAATGGCATTACTATTAAAAGAATAGTCCAATGGTGTCAATGACGTGTAAAATTAACATTACTATTGTAAAAATTGTACAATGGTGTCAATCGTGAATGTGAATAATGTGTGGGATTCGAGAAAATAATGACACTACTATTGCACGAATGGTACAATGGTGTCAATCACGAGTAAAATATCATTAATATTGTACAAATGGTACAATGTCGTAAAAGGTGAATGTCAATAATGTGTGGGAGTTGAGTAAAAGTGGCATAACTATTGCAAGAATGGTACAATGGTGTCAATGACGAGTAAAATTAGCATAACTGTTGTTCAAATTGTACAATGGTGTCAATCGTGAATGTTAATAATGTGTGGGATTGGAGAAACAAATGGCATTACTATTAAAAGAATGGTCCAATGGTGTCAATGACGTGTAAAATTTACATTACTATTGTAAAAATTGAACAATGGTGTCAATCGTGAATGTGAATAATATGTGGGATTCGAGAAAATAATGACACTACTATTGCACGAATGGTACACTGGTGTCAATCACGAGTAAAATATCATTAATATTGTACAAATGGTACAATGTTGTAAAAGGTGAATGTCAATAATGTGTGGGATTTGAGTAAAAGTGGCATAACTATTGCAAGAATGGTACAATGGTGTCAATGACGAGTAAAATAAACATAACTGTTGTTCAAATTGTACAATGGTGTCAATCGTGAATGTTAATAATGTGTGGGATTAGAGAAACAAATGGCATTACTATTAAAAGAATAGTCCAATGGTGTCAATGACGTGTAAAATTAACATTACTATTGTAAAAATTGTACAATGGTGTCAATCGTGAATGTGAATAATGTGTGGGATTCGAGAAAATAATGACACTACTATTGCACGAATGGTACAATGGTGTCAATCACGAGTAAAATATCATTAATATTGTACAAATGGTACAATGTCGTAAAAGGTGAATGTCAATAATGTGTGGGAGTTGAGTAAAAGTGGCATAACTATTGCAAGAATGGTACAATGGTGTCAATGACGAGTAAAATTAGCATAACTGTTGTTCAAATTGTACAATGGTGTCAATCGTGAATGTTAATAATGTGTGGGATTGGAGAAACAAATGGCATTACTATTAAAAGAATGGTCCAATGGTGTCAATGACGTGTAAAATTTACATTACTATTGTAAAAATTGAACAATGGTGTCAATCGTGAATGTGAATAATATGTGGGATTCGAGAAAATAATGACACTACTATTGCACGAATGGTACACTGGTGTCAATCACGAGTAAAATATCATTAATATTGTACAAATGGTACAATGTTGTAAAAGGTGAATGTCAATAATGTGTGGGATTTGAGTAAAAGTGGCATAACTATTGCAAGAATGGTACAATGGTGTCAATGACGAGTAAAATAAACATAACTGTTGTTCAAATTGTACAATGGTGTCAATCGTGAATGTTAATAATGTTTGGGATTGGAGAAACAAATGGCATTACTATTAAAAGAATGGTACAATGGTGTCAATCACGAGTAAAGTATCATTAATATTCTACAAATGGTACAATATTGTCAATGGTGAATGTCAATAATGTGTGGGATGGAGAAAAAATTAACATTAATGTTGCAAGAATGGTACCGTGGTGTCAATGACGAGTAAAATTAACATTACTGTTGTACAAATGGTACAATGGTGTCAATCATGAATGTGAATGATGTGTGGGATTCGAGAAAATAATGACACTACTATTGCACGAATGGTACAATGGTGTCAATCACGAGTAAAATATCATTAATATTCTACAAATGGTAGAATGTTGTAAAAGGTGAATGTCAATAATGTGTGGGATTTGAGTAAAAGTGGCATAACTATTGCAAGAATGGTACAATGGTTTCAATGACGAGTAAAATTAGCATAACTGTTGTTCAAATTGTACAATGGTGTCAATCGTGAATTTTAATAATGTGTGGGATTAGAGAAACAAATGGCATTACTATTAAAAGAATGGTCCAATGGTGTCAATGACGTGTAAAATTAACATTACTATTGTAAAAATTGTACAATGGTGTCAATCGTGAATGTGAATAATGTGTGGGATTCGAGAAAATAATGACACTACTATTGCACGAATGGTACAATGGTGTCAATCACGAGTAAAATATCATTAATATTGTACAAATGGTACAATGTCGTAAAAGGTGAATGTCAATAATGTGTGGGAGTTGAGTAAAAGTGGCATAACTATTGCAAGAATGGTACAATGGTGTCAATGACGAGTAAAATTAGCATAACTGTTGTTCAAATTGTACAATGGTGTAAATCGTGAATGTTAATAATGTGTGGGATTGGAGAAACAAATGGCATTACTATTAAAAGAATGGTCCAATGGTGTCAATGACGTGTAAAATTAACATTACTATTGTAAAAATTGTACAATGGTGTCAATTGTGAATGTGAATAATGTGTGGGATTCGAGAAAATAATGACACTACTATTGCACGAATGGTACAATGGTGTCAATCACGAGTAAAATATCATTAATATTCTACAAATGGTAGAATGTTGTAAAAGGTGAATGCCAATAATGTGTGGGATTTGAGTAAAAGTGGCATAACTATTGCAAGAATGGTACAATGGTGTCAATGACGAGTAAAATTAGCATAACTGTTGTTCAAATTGTACAATGGTGTCAATCGTGAATGTTAATAATGTGTGGGATTGGAGAAACAAATGGCATTACTATTAAAAGAATGGTCCAATGGTGTCAATGATGTGTAAAATTAACATTACTATTGTAAAAATTGTACAATGGTGTCAATCGTGAATGTGAATAATGTGTGGGATTCGAGAAAATAATGACACTACTATTGCACGAATGGTACAATGGTGTCAATCACGAGTAAAATATCATTAATATTCTACAAATTGTAGAATGTTGTAAAAGGTGAATGTCAATAATGTGTGGGATTGGAGTAAAAGTGGCATAACTATTGCAAGAATGGTACAATGGTGTCAATGACGAGTAAAATAAACATAACTGTTGTTCAAATTGTACAATGGTGTCAATCTTGAATGTTAATAATGTTTGGGATTGGAGAAACAAATGGCATTACTATTAAAAGAATGGTACAATGGTGTCAATGACGTGTAAAATTAACATTACTCTTGTAAAAATTGAACAATGGTGTCAATCATGAACGTGAATAATGTGTGGGATTCGAGAAAATAATGATACTACTATTGCACGAATGGTACAATGGTGTCAATCACGAGTAAAGTATCATTAATATTCTACAAATGGTACAATATTGTCAATGGTGAATGTCAATAATGTGTGGGATGGAGAAAAAATTAACATTAATGTTGCAAGAATGGTACCGTGGTGTCAATGACGAGTAAAATTAACATTACTGTTGTACAAATGGTACAATGGTGTCAATCATGAATGTGAATGATGTGTGGGATTCGAGAAAATAATGACACTACTATTGCACGAATGGTACAATGGTGTCAATCACGAGTAAAGTATCATTAATATTCTACAAATGGTAGAATGTTGTAAAAGGTGAATGTCAATAATGTGTGGGATTTGAGTAAAAGTGGCATAACTATTGCAAGAATGGTACAATGGTTTCAATGACGAGTAAAATTAGCATAACTGTTGTTCAAATTGTACAATGGTGTCAATCGTGAATTTTAATAATGTGTGGGATTAGAGAAACAAATGGCATTACTATTAAAAGAATGGTCCAATGGTGTCAATGACGTGTAAAATTAACATTACTATTGTAAAAATTGTACAATGGTGTCAATCGTGAATGTGAATAATGTGTGGGATTCGAGAAAATAATGACACTACTATTGCACGAATGGTACAATGGTGTCAATCACGAGTAAAATATCATTAATATTGTACAAATGGTACAATGTCGTAAAAGGTGAATGTCAATAATGTGTGGGAGTTGAGTAAAAGTGGCATAACTATTGCAAGAATGGTACAATGGTGTCAATGACGAGTAAAATTAGCATAACTGTTGTTCAAATTGTACAATGGTGTCAATCGTGAATGTTAATAATGTGTGGGATTGGAGAAACAAATGGCATTACTATTAAAAGAATGGTCCAATGGTGTCAATGACGTGTAAAATTAACATTACTATTGTAAAAATTGTACAATGGTGTCAATTGTGAATGTGAATAATGTGTGGGATTCGAGAAAATAATGACACTACTATTGCACGAATGGTACAATGGTGTCAATCACGAGTAAAATATCATTAATATTCTACAAATGGTAGAATGTTGTAAAAGGTGAATGCCAATAATGTGTGGGATTTGAGTAAAAGTGGCATAACTATTGCAAGAATGGTACAATGGTGTCAATGACGAGTAAAATTAGCATAACTGTTGTTCAAATTGTACAATGGTGTCAATCGTGAATGTTAATAATGTGTGGGATTGGAGAAACAAATGGCATTACTATTAAAAGAATGGTCCAATGGTGTCAATGACGTGTAAAATTAACATTACTATTGTAAAAATTGTACAATGGTGTCAATTGTGAATGTGAATAATGTGTGGGATTCGAGAAAATAATGACACTACTATTGCACGAATGGTACAATGGTGTCAATCACGAGTAAAATATCATTAATATTCTACAAATGGTAGAATGTTGTAAAAGGTGAATGCCAATAATGTGTGGGATTTGAGTAAAAGTGGCATAACTATTGCAAGAATGGTACAATGGTGTCAATGACGAGTAAAATTAGCATAACTGTTGTTCAAATTGTACAATGGTGTCAATCGTGAATGTTAATAATGTGTGGGATTGGAGAAACAAATGGCATTACTATTAAAAGAATGGTCCAATGGTGTCAATGATGTGTAAAATTAACATTACTATTGTAAAAATTGTACAATGGTGTCAATCGTGAATGTGAATAATGTGTGGGATTCGAGAAAATAATGACACTACTATTGCACGAATGGTACAATGGTGTCAATCACGAGTAAAATATCATTAATATTCTACAAATTGTAGAATGTTGTAAAAGGTGAATGTCAATAATGTGTGGGATTGGAGTAAAAGTGGCATAACTATTGCAAGAATGGTACAATGGTGTCAATGACGAGTAAAATAAACATAACTGTTGTTCAAATTGTACAATGGTGTCAATCTTGAATGTTAATAATGTTTGGGATTGGAGAAACAAATGGCATTACTATTAAAAGAATGGTACAATGGTGTCAATGACGTGTAAAATTAACATTACTCTTGTAAAAATTGAACAATGGTGTCAATCATGAACGTGAATAATGTGTGGGATTCGAGAAAATAATGATACTACTATTGCACGAATGGTACAATGGTGTCAATCACGAGTAAAGTATCATTAATATTCTACAAATGGTACAATATTGTCAATGGTGAATGTCAATAATGTGTGGGATGGAGAAAAAATTAACATTAATGTTGCAAGAATGGTACCGTGGTGTCAATGACGAGTAAAATTAACATTACTGTTGTACAAATGGTACAATGGTGTCAATCATGAATGTGAATGATGTGTGGGATTCGAGAAAATAATGACACTACTATTGCACGAATGGTACAATGGTGTCAATCACGAGTAAAGTATCATTAATATTCTACAAATGGTAGAATGTTGTAAAAGGTGAATGTCAATAATGTGTGGGATTTGAGTAAAAGTGGCATAACTATTGCAAGAATGGTACAATGGTTTCAATGACGAGTAAAATTAGCATAACTGTTGTTCAAATTGTACAATGGTGTCAATCGTGAATTTTAATAATGTGTGGGATTAGAGAAACAAATGGCATTACTATTAAAAGAATGGTCCAATGGTGTCAATGACGTGTAAAATTAACATTACTATTGTAAAAATTGTACAATGGTGTCAATCGTGAATGTGAATAATGTGTGGGATTCGAGAAAATAATGACACTACTATTGCACGAATGGTACAATGGTGTCAATCACGAGTAAAATATCATTAATATTGTACAAATGGTACAATGTCGTAAAAGGTGAATGTCAATAATGTGTGGGAGTTGAGTAAAAGTGGCATAACTATTGCAAGAATGGTACAATGGTGTCAATGACGAGTAAAATTAGCATAACTGTTGTTCAAATTGTACAATGGTGTCAATCGTGAATGTTAATAATGTGTGGGATTGGAGAAACAAATGGCATTACTATTAAAAGAATGGTCCAATGGTGTCAATGACGTGTAAAATTAACATTACTATTGTAAAAATTGTACAATGGTGTCAATTGTGAATGTGAATAATGTGTGGGATTCGAGAAAATAATGACACTACTATTGCACGAATGGTACAATGGTGTCAATCACGAGTAAAATATCATTAATATTCTACAAATGGTAGAATGTTGTAAAAGGTGAATGCCAATAATGTGTGGGATTTGAGTAAAAGTGGCATAACTATTGCAAGAATGGTACAATGGTGTCAATGACGAGTAAAATTAGCATAACTGTTGTTCAAATTGTACAATGGTGTCAATCGTGAATGTTAATAATGTGTGGGATTGGAGAAACAAATGGCATTACTATTAAAAGAATGGTCCAATGGTGTCAATGACGTGTAAAATTAACATTACTATTGTAAAAATTGTACAATGGTGTCAATCGTGAATGTGAATAATGTGTGGGATTCGAGAAAATAATGACACTACTATTGCACGAATGGTACAATGGTGTCAATCACGAGTAAAATATCATTAATATTCTACAAATTGTAGAATGTTGTAAAAGGTGAATGTCAATAATGTGTGGGATTGGAGTAAAAGTGGCATAACTATTGCAAGAATGGTACAATGGTGTCAATGACGAGTAAAATAAACATAACTGTTGTTCAAATTGTACAATGGTGTCAATCTTGAATGTTAATAATGTTTGGGATTGGAGAAACAAATGGCATTACTATTAAAAGAATGGTACAATGGTGTCAATGACGTGTAAAATTAACATTACTCTTGTAAAAATTGAACAATGGTGTCAATCATGAACGTGAATAATGTGTGGGAATCGAGAAAATAATGATACTACTATTGCACGAATGGTACAATGGTGTCAATCACGAGTAAAGTATCATTAATATTCTACAAATGGTACAATATTGTCAATGGTGAATGTCAATAATGTGTGGGATGGAGAAAAAATTAACATTAATGTTGCAAGAATGGTACCGTGGTGTCAATGACGAGTAAAATTAACATTACTGTTGTACAAATGGTACAATGGTGTCAATCATGAATGTGAATGATGTGTGGGATTCGAGAAAATAATGACACTACTATTGCACGAATGGTACAATGGTGTCAATCACGAGTAAAATATCATTAATATTCTACAAATGGTAGAATGTTGTAAAAGGTGAATGTCAATAATGTGTGGGATTTGAGTAAAAGTGGCATAACTATTGCAAGAATTGTACAATGGTGTCAATCACGAGTAAAATATCATTAATATTCTACAAATGGTAGAATGTTGTAAAAGGTGAATGTCAATAATGTGTGGGATTTGAGTAAAAGTGGCATAACTATTGCAAGAATGGTACAATGGTTTCAATGACGAGTAAAATTAGCATAACTGTTGTTCAAATTGTACAATGGTGTCAATCGTGAATGTTAATAATGTGTGGGATTAGAGAAACAAATGGCATTACTATTAAAAGAATGGTCCAATGGTGTCAATGACGTGTAAAATTAACATTACTATTGTAAAAATTGTACAATGGTGTCAATCGTGAATGTTAATAATGTGTGGGATTGGAGAAACAAATGGCATTACTATTAAAAGAATGCTCCAATGGTGTCAATGACGTGTAAAATTAACATTACTATTGTAAAAATTGTACAATGGTGTCAATGGTGAATGTGAATAATGTGTGGGATTCGAGAAAATAATGACACTACTATTGACGAATGGTACAATGGTGTCAATCACGAGTAAAATATCATTAATATTCTACAAATTGTAGAATGTTGTAAAAGGTGAATGTCAATAATGTGTGGGATTGGAGTAAAAGTGGCATAACTATTGCAAGAATGGTACAATGGTGTCAATGACGAGTAAAATAAACATAACTGTTGTTCAAATTGTACAATGGTGTCAATCTTGAATGTTAATAATGTTTGGGATTGGAGAAACAAATGGCATTACTATTAAAAGAATGGTACAATGGTGTCAATGACGTGTAAAATTAACATTACTCTTGTAAAAATTGAACAATGGTGTCAATCATGAACGTGAATAATGTGTGGGAATCGAGAAAATAATGATACTACTATTGCACGAATGGTACAATGGTGTCAATCACGAGTAAAGTATCATTAATATTCTACAAATGGTACAATATTGTCAATGGTGAATGTCAATAATGTGTGGGATGGAGAAAAAATTAACATTAATGTTGCAAGAATGGTACCGTGGTGTCAATGACGAGTAAAATTAACATTACTGTTGTACAAATGGTACAATGGTGTCAATCATGAATGTGAATGATGTGTGGGATTCGAGAAAATAATGACACTACTATTGCACGAATGGTACAATGGTGTCAATCACGAGTAAAATATCATTAATATTCTACAAATGGTAGAATGTTGTAAAAGGTGAATGTCAATAATGTGTGGGATTTGAGTAAAAGTGGCATAACTATTGCAAGAATTGTACAATGGTGTCAATCACGAGTAAAATATCATTAATATTCTACAAATGGTAGAATGTTGTAAAAGGTGAATGTCAATAATGTGTGGGATTTGAGTAAAAGTGGCATAACTATTGCAAGAATGGTACAATGGTTTCAATGACGAGTAAAATTAGCATAACTGTTGTTCAAATTGTACAATGGTGTCAATCGTGAATGTTAATAATGTGTGGGATTAGAGAAACAAATGGCATTACTATTAAAAGAATGGTCCAATGGTGTCAATGACGTGTAAAATTAACATTACTATTGTAAAAATTGTACAATGGTGTCAATCGTGAATGTTAATAATGTGTGGGATTGGAGAAACAAATGGCATTACTATTAAAAGAATGCTCCAATGGTGTCAATGACGTGTAAAATTAACATTACTATTGTAAAAATTGTACAATGGTGTCAATGGTGAATGTGAATAATGTGTGGGATTCGAGAAAATAATGACACTACTATTGACGAATGGTACAATGGTGTCAATCACGAGTAAAATATCATTAATATTCTACAAATTGTAGAATGTTGTAAAAGGTGAATGTCAATAATGTGTGGGATTGGAGTAAAAGTGGCATAACTATTGCAAGAATGGTACAATGGTGTCAATGACGAGTAAAATAAACATAACTGTTGTTCAAATTGTACAATGGTGTCAATCTTGAATGTTAATAATGTTTGGGATTGGAGAAACAAATGGCATTACTATTAAAAGAATGGTACAATGGTGTCAATGACGTGTAAAATTAACATTACTCTTGTAAAAATTGAACAATGGTGTCAATCATGAACGTGAATAATGTGTGGGATTCGAGAAAATAATGATACTACTATTGCAAGAATGGTACAATGGTGTCAATGACGAGTAAAATTAACATTACTGTTGTACAAATGGTACAATGGTGTCAATCATGAATGTGAATGATGTGTGGGATTCGAGAAAATAATGACACTACTATTGCACGAATGGTACAATGGTGTCAATCACGAGTAAAATATCATTAATATTCTTCAAATGGTAGAATGTTGTAAAAGGTGAATGTCAATAATGTGTGGGATTTGAGTAAAAGTGGCATAACTATTGCAAGAATGGTACAATGGTTTCAATGACGAGTAAAATTAGCATAACTGTTGTTCAAATTGTACAATGGTGTCAATCGTGAATGTTAATAATGTGTGGGATTAGAGAAACAAATGGCATTACTATTAAAAGAATAGTCCAATGGTGTCAATGACGTGTAAAATTAACATTACTATTGTAAAAATTGTACAATGGTGTCAATCGTGAATGTGAATAATGTGTGGGATTCGAGAAAATAATGACACTACTATTGCACGAATGGTACAATGGTGTCAATCACGAGTAAAATATCATTAATATTGTACAAATGGTACAATGTCGTAAAAGGTGAATGTCAATAATGTGTGGGAGTTGAGTAAAAGTGGCATAACTATTGCAAGAATGGTACAATGGTGTCAATGACGAGTAAAATTAGCATAACTGTTGTTCAAATTGTACAATGGTGTCAATCGTGAATGTTAATAACGTGTGGGATTGGAGAAACAAATGGCATTACTATTAAAAGAATGGTCCAATGGTGTCAATGACGTGTAAAATTTACATTACTATTGTAAAAATTGAACAATGGTGTCAATCGTGAATGTGAATAATATGTGGGATTCGAGAAAATAATGACACTACTATTGCACGAATGGTACACTGGTGTCAATCACGAGTAAAATATCATTAATATAGTACAAATGGTACAATGTTGTAAAAGGTGAATGTCAATAATGTGTGGGATTTGAGTAAAAGTGGCATAACTATTGCAAGAATGGTACAATGGTGTCAATGACGAGTAAAATAAACATAACTGTTGTTCAAATTGTACAATGGTGTCAATCGTGAATGTTAATAATGTTTGGGATTGGAGAAACAAATGGCATTACTAGTAAAAGAATGGTCCAATGGTGTCAATGACGTGTAAAATTAACATTACTATTGTAAAAATTGTACAATGGTGTCAATCGTGAATGTGAATAATGTGTGGGATTTCGAGAAAATAATGACACTACTATTGCACGAATGGTACAATGGTGTCAATCACGAGTAAAATATCATTAATATTGTACAAATGGTACAATGTCGTAAAAGGTGAATGTCAATAATGTCTGGGAGTTGAGTAAAAGTGGCATAACTATTGCAAGAATGGTACAATGGTGTCAATGACGAGTAAAATTAGCATAACTGTTGTTCAAATTGTACAATGGTGTCAATCGTGAATGTTAATAATGTGTGGGATTGGAGAAACAAATGGCATTACTATTAAAAGAATGGTCCAATGGTGTCAATGACGTGTAAAATTAACATTACTATTGTAAAAATTGTACAATGGTGTCAATTGTGAATGTGAATAATGTGTCGGATTCGAGAAAATAATGACACTACTATTGCACGAATGGTACAGTGGTGTCAATCACGAGTAAAATATCATTAATATTCTACAAATTGTAGAATGTTGTAAAAGGTGAATGTCAATAATGTGTGGGATTGGAGTAAAAGTGGCATAACTATTGCAAGAATGGTACAATGGTGTCAATGACGAGTAAAATAAACATAACTGTTGTTCAAATTGTACAATGGTGTCAATCGTGAATGTTAATAATGTGTGGGATTGGAGAAACAAATGGCATTACTATTAAAAGAATGGTCCAATGGTGTCAATGACGTGTAAAATTAACATTACTATTGTAAAAATTGTACAATGGTGTCAATAGTGAATGTGAATAATGTGTGGGATTCGAGAAAATAATGACACTACTATTGCACGAATGGTACAATGGTGTCAATCACGAGTAAAATATCATTAATATTGTACAAATGGTACAATGTCGTAAAAGGTGAATGTCAATAATGTGTGGGAGTTGAGTAAAAGTGGCATAACTATTGCAAGAATGGTACAATGGTGTCAATGACGAGTAAAATTAGCATAACTGTTGTTCAAATTGTACAATGGTGTCAATCGTGAATGTTAATAATGTGTGGGATTGGAGAAACAAATGGCATTACTATTAAAAGAATGGTCCAATGGTGTCAATGACGTGTAAAATTAACATTACTATTGTAAAAATTGTACAATGGTGTCAATTGTGAATGTGAATAATGTGTCGGATTCGAGAAAATAATGACACTACTATTGCACGAATGGTACAGTGGTGTCAATCACGAGTAAAATATCATTAATATTCTACAAATTGTAGAATGTTGTAAAAGGTGAATGTCAATAATGTGTGGGATTGGAGTAAAAGTGGCATAACTATTGCAAGAATGGTACAATGGTGTCAATGACGAGTAAAATAAACATAACTGTTGTTCAAATTGTACAATGGTGTCAATCGTGAATGTTAATAATGTGTGGGATTGGAGAAACAAATGGCATTACTATTAAAAGAATGGTCCAATGGTGTCAATGACGTGTAAAATTAACATTACTATTGTAAAAATTGTACAATGGTGTCAATAGTGAATGTGAATAATGTGTGGGATTCGAGAAAATAATGACACTACTATTGCACGAATGGTACAATGGTGTCAATCACGAGTAAAATATCATTAATATTGTACAAATGGTACAATGTCGTAAAAGGTGAATGTCAATAATGTGTGGGAGTTGAGTAAAAGTGGCATAACTATTGCAAGAATGGTACAATGGTGTCAATGACGAGTAAAATTAGCATAACTGTTGTTCAAATTGTACAATGGTGTCAATCGTGAATGTTAATAATGTGTGGGATTGGAGAAACAAATGGCATTACTATTAAAAGAATGGTCCAATGGTGTCAATGACGTGTAAAATTTACATTACTATTGTAAAAATTGAACAATGGTGTCAATCGTGAATGTGAATAATATGTGGGATTCGAGAAAATAATGACACTACTATTGCACGAATGGTACACTGGTGTCAATCACGAGTAAAATATCATTAATATTGTACAAATGGTACAATGTTGTAAAAGGTGAATGTCAATAATGTGTGGGATTTGAGTAAAAGTGGCATAACTATTGCAAGAATGGTACAATGGTGTCAATGACGAGTAAAATAAACATAACTGTTGTTCAAATTGTACAATGGTGTCAATCGTGAATGTTAATAATGTTTGGGATTGGAGAAACAAATGGCATTACTATTAAAAGAATGGTCCAATGGTGTCAATGACGTGTAAAATTAACATTACTATTGTAAAAATTGTACAATGGTGTCAATTGTGAATGTGAATAATGTGTGGGATTCGAGAAAATAATGACACTACTATTGCACGAATGGTACAATGGTGTCAATCACGAGTAAAATATCATTAATATTCTACAAATGGTAGAATGTTGTAAAAGGTGAATGTCAATAATGTGTGGGATTTGAGTAAAAGTGGCATAACTATTGCAAGAATGGTACAATGGTGTCAATGACGAGTAAAATTAGCATAACTGTTGTTCAAATTGTACAATGGTGTCAATCTTGAATGTTAATAATGTTTGGGATTGGAGAAACAAATGGCATTACTATTAAAAGAATGGTACAATGGTGTCAATGACGTGTAAAATTAACATTACTCTTGTAAAAATTGAACAATGGTGTCAATCATGAACGTGAATAATGTGTGGGATTCGAGAAAATAATGATACTACTATTGCACGAATGGTACATTGGTGTCAATCACGAGTAAAGTATCATTAATATTCTACAAATGGTACAATATTGTCAATGGTGAATGTCAATAATGTGTGGGATGGAGAAAAAATTAACATTAATGTTGCAAGAATGGTACCGTGGTGTCAATGACGAGTAAAATTAACATTACTGTTGTACAAATGGTACAATGGTGTCAATCATGAATGTGAATGATGTGTGGGATTCGAGAAAATAATGACACTACTATTGCACGAATGGTACAATGGTGTCAATCACGAGTAAAATATCATTAATATTCTACAAATGGTAGAATGTTGTAAAAGGTGAATGTCAATAATGTGTGGGATTTGAGTAAAAGTGGCATAACTATTGCAAGAATGGTACAATGGTTTCAATGACGAGTAAAATTAGCATAACTGTTGTTCAAATTGTACAATGGTGTCAATCGTGAATTTTAATAATGTGTGGGATTAGAGAAACAAATGGCATTACTATTAAAAGAATGGTCCAATGGTGTCAATGACGTGTAAAATTAACATTACTATTGTAAAAATTGTACAATGGTGTCAATCGTGAATGTGAATAATGTGTGGGATTTCGAGAAAATAATGACACTACTATTGCACGAATGGTACAATGGTGTCAATCACGAGTAAAATATCATTAATATTGTACAAATGGTACAATGTCGTAAAAGGTGAATGTCAATAATGTGTGGGAGTTGAGTAAAAGTGGCATAACTATTGCAAGAATGGTACAATGGTGTCAATGACGAGTAAAATTAGCATAACTGTTGTTCAAATTGTACAATGGTGTCAATCGTGAATGTTAATAATGTGTGGGATTGGAGAAACAAATGGCATTACTATTAAAAGAATGGTCCAATGGTGTCAATGACGTGTAAAATTAACATTACTATTGTAAAAATTGTACAATGGTGTCAATTGTGAATGTGAATAATGTGTCGGATTCGAGAAAATAATGACACTACTATTGCACGAATGGTACAGTGGTGTCAATCACGAGTAAAATATCATTAATATTCTACAAATTGTAGAATGTTGTAAAAGGTGAATGTCAATAATGTGTGGGATTGGAGTAAAAGTGGCATAACTATTGCAAGAATGGTACAATGGTGTCAATGACGAGTAAAATAAACATAACTGTTGTTCAAATTGTACAATGGTGTCAATCGTGAATGTTAATAATGTGTGGGATTGGAGAAACAAATGGCATTACTATTAAAAGAATGGTCCAATGGTGTCAATGACGTGTAAAATTAACATTACTATTGTAAAAATTGTACAATGGTGTCAATAGTGAATGTGAATAATGTGTGGGATTCGAGAAAATAATGACACTACTATTGCACGAATGGTACAATGGTGTCAATCACGAGTAAAATATCATTAATATTGTACAAATGGTACAATGTCGTAAAAGGTGAATGTCAATAATGTGTGGGAGTTGAGTAAAAGTGGCATAACTATTGCAAGAATGGTACAATGGTGTCAATGACGAGTAAAATTAGCATAACTGTTGTTCAAATTGTACAATGGTGTCAATCGTGAATGTTAATAATGTGTGGGATTGGAGAAACAAATGGCATTACTATTAAAAGAATGGTCCAAGGGTGTCAATGACGTGTAAAATTAACATTACTATTGTAAAAATTTAACAATGGTGTCAATCGTGAATGTGAATAATGTGTGGGATTCGAGAAAATAATGACACTACTATTGCACGAATGGTACAATGGTGTCAATCACGAGTAAAGTATCATTAATATTCTACAAATGGTAGAATGTCGTAAAAGGTGAATGTCAATAATGTGTGGGATTTGAGTAAAAGTGGCATAACTATTGCAAGAATGGTACAATGGTGTCAATGACGAGTAAAATTAGCATAACTGTTGTTCAAATTGTACAATGGTGTCAATCGTGAATGTTAATAATGTGTGGGATTGGAGAAACAAATGGCATTACTATTAAAAGAATGGTCCAATGGTGTCAATGACGTGTAAAATTAACATTACTATTGTAAAAATTGTACAATGGTGTCAATTGTGAATGTGAATAATGTGTCGGATTCGAGAAAATAATGACACTACTATTGCACGAATGGTACAGTGGTGTCAATCACGAGTAAAATATCATTAATATTCTACAAATTGTAGAATGTTGTAAAAGGTGAATGTCAATAATGTGTGGGATTGGAGTAAAAGTGGCATAACTATTGCAAGAATGGTACAATGGTGTCAATGACGAGTAAAATAAACATAACTGTTGTTCAAATTGTACAATGGTGTCAATCGTGAATGTTAATAATGTGTGGGATTGGAGAAACAAATGGCATTACTATTAAAAGAATGGTCCAATGGTGTCAATGACGTGTAAAATTAACATTACTATTGTAAAAATTGTACAATGGTGTCAATAGTGAATGTGAATAATGTGTGGGATTCGAGAAAATAATGACACTACTATTGCACGAATGGTACAATGGTGTCAATCACGAGTAAAATATCATTAATATTGTACAAATGGTACAATGTCGTAAAAGGTGAATGTCAATAATGTGTGGGAGTTGAGTAAAAGTGGCATAACTATTGCAAGAATGGTACAATGGTGTCAATGACGAGTAAAATTAGCATAACTGTTGTTCAAATTGTACAATGGTGTCAATCGTGAATGTTAATAATGTGTGGGATTGGAGAAACAAATGGCATTACTATTAAAAGAATGGTCCAAGGGTGTCAATGACGTGTAAAATTAACATTACTATTGTAAAAATTTAACAATGGTGTCAATCGTGAATGTGAATAATGTGTGGGATTCGAGAAAATAATGACACTACTATTGCACGAATGGTACAATGGTGTCAATCACGAGTAAAATATCATTAATATTGTACAAATGGTACAATGTCGTAAAAGGTGAATGTCAATAATGTGTGGGATTGGAGTAAAAGTGGCATAACTATTGCAAGAATGGTACAATGGTGTCAATGACGAGTAAAATAAACAAAACTGTTGTTCAAATTGTACAATGGTGTCAATCGTGAATGTTAATAATGTTTGGGATTGGAGAAACAAATGGCATTACTATTAAAAGAATGGTACAATGGTGTCAATGACGTGTAAAATTAACATTACTCTTGTAAAAATTGAACAATGGTGTCAATCATGAACGTGAATAATGTGTGGGATTCGAGAAAATAATGATACTACTATTGCACGAATGGTACAATGGTGTCAATCACGAGTAAAGTATCATTAATATTCTACAAATGGTACAATATTGTCAATGGTGAATGTCAATAATGTGTGGGATGGAGAAAAAATTAACATTAATGTTGCAAGAATGGTACCGTGGTGTCAATGACGAGTAAAATTAACATTACTGTTGTACAAATGGTACAATGGTGTCAATCATGAATGTGAATGATGTGTGGGATTCGAGAAAATAATGACACTACTATTGCACGAATGGTACAATGGTGTCAATCACGAGTAAAATATCATTAATATTCTTCAAATGGTACAATATTGTCAATGGTGAATGTCAATAATGTGTGGGATGGAGAAAAAATTAACATTAATGTTGCAAGAATGGTACCGTGGTGTCAATGACGAGTAAAATTAACATTACTGTTGTACAAATGGTACAATGGTGTCAATCATGAATGTGAATGATGTGTGGGATTCGAGAAAATAATGACACTACTATTGCACGAATGGTACAATGGTGTCAATCACGAGTAAAATATCATTAATATTCTTCAAATGGTAGAATGTTGTAAAAGGTGAATGTCAATAATGTGTGGGATTTGAGTAAAAGTGGCATAACTATTGCAAGAATGGTACAATGGTTTCAATGACGAGTAAAATTAGCATAACTGTTGTTCAAATTGTACAATGGTGTCAATCGTGAATGTTAATAATGTGTGGGATTAGAGAAACAAATGGCATTACTATTAAAAGAATAGTCCAATGGTGTCAATGACGTGTAAAATTAACATTACTATTGTAAAAATTGTACAATGGTGTCAATCGTGAATGTGAATAATGTGTGGGATTCGAGAAAATAATGACACTACTATTGCACGAATGGTACAATGGTGTCAATCACGAGTAAAATATCATTAATATTGTACAAATGGTACAATGTCGTAAAAGGTGAATGTCAATAATGTGTGGGAGTTGAGTAAAAGTGGCATAACTATTGCAAGAATGGTACAATGGTGTCAATGACGAGTAAAATTAGCATAACTGTTGTTCAAATTGTACAATGGTGTCAATCGTGAATGTTAATAATGTGTGGGATTGGAGAAACAAATGGCATTACTATTAAAAGAATGGTCCAATGGTGTCAATGACGTGTAAAATTAACATTACTATTGTAAAAATTGAACAATGGTGTCAATCGTGAATGTGAATAATATGTGGGATTCGAGAAAATAATGACACTACTATTGCACGAATGGTACACTGGTGTCAATCACGAGTAAAATATCATTAATATAGTACAAATGGTACAATGTTGTAAAAGGTGAATGTCAATAATGTGTGGGATTTGAGTAAAAGTGGCATAACTATTGCAAGAATGGTACAATGGTGTCAATGACGAGTAAAATAAACATAACTGTTGTTCAAATTGTACAATGGTGTCAATCGTGAATGTTAATAATGTTTGGGATTGGAGAAACAAATGGCATTACTATTAAAAGAATGGTCCAATGGTGTCAATGACGTGTAAAATTAACATTACTATTGTAAAAATTGTACAATGGTGTCAATCGTGAATGTGAATAATGTGTGGGATTTCGAGAAAATAATGACACTACTATTGCACGAATGGTACAATGGTGTCAATCACGAGTAAAATATCATTAATATTGTACAAATGGTACAATGTCGTAAAAGGTGAATGTCAATAATGTGTGGGAGTTGAGTAAAAGTGGCATAACTATTGCAAGAATGGTACAATGGTGTCAATGACGAGTAAAATTAGCATAACTGTTGTTCAAATTGTACAATGGTGTCAATCGTGAATGTTAATAATGTGTGGGATTAGAGAAACAAATGGCATTACTATTAAAAGAATAGTCCAATGGTGTCAATGACGTGTAAAATTAACATTACTATTGTAAAAATTGTACAATGGTGTCAATCGTGAATGTGAATAATGTGTCGGATTCGAGAAAATAATGACACTACTATTGCACGAATGGTACAGTGGTGTCAATCACGAGTAAAATATCATTAATATTCTACAAATGGTACAATGTCGTAAAAGGTGAATGTCAATAATGTGTGGGATTGGAGTAAAAGTGGCATAACTATTGCAAGAATGGTACAATGGTGTCAATGACGAGTAAAATAAACATAACTGTTGTTCAAATTGTACAATGGTGTCAATCGTGAATGTTAATAATGTGTGGGATTGGAGAAACAAATGGCATTACTATTAAAAGAATGGTCCAATGGTGTCAATGACGTGTAAAATTAACATTACTATTGTAAAAATTGTACAATGGTGTCAATAGTGAATGTGAATAATGTGTGGGATTCGAGAAAATAATGACACTACTATTGCACGAATGGTACACTGGTGTCAATCACGAGTAAAATATCATTAATATTGTACAAATGGTACAATGTCGTAAAAGGTGAATGTCAATAATGTGTGGGAGTTGAGTAAAAGTGGCATAACTATTGCAAGAATGGTACAATGGTGTCAATGACGAGTAAAATTAGCATAACTGTTGTTCAAATTGTACAATGGTGTCAATCGTGAATGTTAATAATGTGTGGGATTGGAGAAACAAATGGCATTACTATTAAAAGAATGGTCCAAGGGTGTCAATGACGTGTAAAATTAACATTACTATTGTAAAAATTTAACAATGGTGTCAATCGTGAATGTGAATAATGTGTGGGATTCGAGAAAATAATGACACTACTATTGCACGAATGGTACAATGGTGTCAATCACGAGTAAAGTATCATTAATATTCTACAAATGGTAGAATGTCGTAAAAGGTGAATGTCAATAATGTGTGGGATTTGAGTAAAAGTGGCATAACTATTGCAAGAATGGTACAATGGTGTCAATGACGAGTAAAATTAGCATAACTGTTGTTCAAATTGTACAATGGTGTCAATCGTGAATGTTAATAATGTGTGGGATTGGAGAAACAAATGGCATTACTATTAAAAGAATGGTCCAATGGTGTCAATGACGTGTAAAATTAACATTACTATTGTAAAAATTGTACAATGGTGTCAATTGTGAATGTGAATAATGTGTCGGATTCGAGAAAATAATGACACTACTATTGCACGAATGGTACAGTGGTGTCAATCACGAGTAAAATATCATTAATATTGTACAAATGGTACAATGTCGTAAAAGGTGAATGTCAATAATGTGTGGGAGTTGAGTAAAAGTGGCATAACTATTGCAAGAATGGTACAATGGTGTCAATGACGAGTAAAATTAGCATAACTGTTGTTCAAATTGTACAATGGTGTCAATCGTGAATGTTAATAATGTGTGGGATTGGAGAAACAAATGGCATTACTATTAAAAGAATGGTCCAATGGTGTCAATGACGTGTAAAATTAACATTACTATTGTAAAAATTGTACAATGGTGTCAATAGTGAATGTGAATAATGTGTGGGATTCGAGAAAATAATGACACTACTATTGCACGAATGGTACAATGGTGTCAATCACGAGTAAAATATCATTAATATTGTACAAATGGTACAATGTCGTAAAAGGTGAATGTCAATAATGTGTGGGAGTTGAGTAAAAGTGGCATAACTATTGCAAGAATGGTACAATGGTGTCAATGACGAGTAAAATTAGCATAACTGTTGTTCAAATTGTACAATGGTGTCAATCGTGAATGTTAATAATGTGTGGGATTGGAGAAACAAATGGCATTACTATTAAAAGAATGGTCCAAGGGTGTCAATGACGTGTAAAATTAACATTACTATTGTAAAAATTTAACAATGGTGTCAATCGTGAATGTGAATAATGTGTGGGATTCGAGAAAATAATGACACTACTATTGCACGAATGGTACAATGGTGTCAATCACGAGTAAAGTATCATTAATATTCTACAAATGGTAGAATGTCGTAAAAGGTGAATGTCAATAATGTGTGGGATTTGAGTAAAAGTGGCATAACTATTGCAAGAATGGTACAATGGTGTCAATGACGAGTAAAATTAGCATAACTGTTGTTCAAATTGTACAATGGTGTCAATCGTGAATGTTAATAATGTGTGGGATTGGAGAAACAAATGGCATTACTATTAAAAGAATGGTCCAATGGTGTCAATGACGTGTAAAATTAACATTACTATTGTAAAAATTGTACAATGGTGTCAATTGTGAATGTGAATAATGTGTCGGATTCGAGAAAATAATGACACTACTATTGCACGAATGGTACAATGGTGTCAATCACGAGTAAAATATCATTAATATTGTACAAATGGTACAATGTCGTAAAAGGTGAATGTCAATAATGTGTGGGAGTTGAGTAAAAGTGGCATAACTATTGCAAGAATGGTACAATGGTGTCAATGACGAGTAAAATTAGCATAACTGTTGTTCAAATTGTACAATGGTGTCAATCGTGAATGTTAATAATGTGTGGGATTGGAGAAACAAATGGCATTACTATTAAAAGAATGGTCCAATGGTGTCAATGACGTGTAAAATTAACATTACTATTGTAAAAATTGTACAATGGTGTCAATAGTGAATGTGAATAATGTGTGGGATTCGAGAAAATAATGACACTACTATTGCACGAATGGTACAATGGTGTCAATCACGAGTAAAATATCATTAATATTGTACAAATGGTACAATGTCGTAAAAGGTGAATGTCAATAATGTGTGGGAGTTGAGTAAAAGTGGCATAACTATTGCAAGAATGGTACAATGGTGTCAATGACGAGTAAAATTAGCATAACTGTTGTTCAAATTGTACAATGGTGTCAATCGTGAATGTTAATAATGTGTGGGATTGGAGAAACAAATGGCATTACTATTAAAAGAATGGTCCAAGGGTGTCAATGACGTGTAAAATTAACATTACTATTGTAAAAATTTAACAATGGTGTCAATCGTGAATGTGAATAATGTGTGGGATTCGAGAAAATAATGACACTACTATTGCACGAATGGTACAATGGTGTCAATCACGAGTAAAGTATCATTAATATTCTACAAATGGTAGAATGTCGTAAAAGGTGAATGTCAATAATGTGTGGGATTTGAGTAAAAGTGGCATAACTATTGCAAGAATGGTACAATGGTGTCAATGACGAGTAAAATTAGCATAACTGTTGTTCAAATTGTACAATGGTGTCAATCGTGAATGTTAATAATGTGTGGGATTGGAGAAACAAATGGCATTACTATTAAAAGAATGGTCCAATGGTGTCAATGACGTGTAAAATTAACATTACTATTGTAAAAATTGTACAATGGTGTCAATTGTGAATGTGAATAATGTGTCGGATTCGAGAAAATAATGACACTACTATTGCACGAATGGTACAGTGGTGTCAATCACGAGTAAAATATCATTAATATTCTACAAATTGTAGAATGTTGTAAAAGGTGAATGTCAATAATGTGTGGGATTGGAGTAAAAGTGGCATAACTATTGCAAGAATGGTACAATGGTGTCAATGACGAGTAAAATAAACATAACTGTTGTTCAAATTGTACAATGGTGTCAATCGTGAATGTTAATAATGTGTGGGATTGGAGAAACAAATGGCATTACTATTAAAAGAATGGTCCAATGGTGTCAATGACGTGTAAAATTAACATTACTATTGTAAAAATTGTACAATGGTGTCAATAGTGAATGTGAATAATGTGTGGGATTCGAGAAAATAATGACACTACTATTGCACGAATGGTACAATGGTGTCAATCACGAGTAAAATATCATTAATATTCTACAAATTGTAGAATGTTGTAAAAGGTGAATGTCAATAATGTGTGGGATTGGAGTAAAAGTGGCATAACTATTGCAAGAATGGTACAATGGTGTCAATGACGAGTAAAATAAACAAAACTGTTGTTCAAATTGTACAATGGTGTCAATCGTGAATGTTAATAATGTTTGGGATTGGAGAAACAAATGGCATTACTATTAAAAGAATGGTACAATGGTGTCAATGACGTGTAAAATTAACATTACTCTTGTAAAAATTGAACAATGGTGTCAATCATGAACGTGAATAATGTGTGGGATTCGAGAAAATAATGATACTACTATTGCACGAATGGTACAATGGTGTCAATCACGAGTAAAGTATCATTAATATTCTACAAATGGTACAATATTGTCAATGGTGAATGTCAATAATGTGTGGGATGGAGAAAAAATTAACATTAATGTTGCAAGAATGGTACCGTGGTGTCAATGACGAGTAAAATTAACATTACTGTTGTACAAATGGTACAATGGTGTCAATCATGAATGTGAATGATGTGTGGGATTCGAGAAAATAATGACACTACTATTGCACGAATTGTACAATGGTGTCAATCACGAGTAAAATATCATTAATATTCTTCAAATGGTACAATATTGTCAATGGTGAATGTCAATAATGTGTGGGATGGAGAAAAAATTAACATTAATGTTGCAAGAATGGTACCGTGGTGTCAATGACGAGTAAAATTAACATTACTGTTGTACAAATGGTACAATGGTGTCAATCATGAATGTGAATGATGTGTGGGATTCGAGAAAATAATGACACTACTATTGCACGAATGGTACAATGGTGTCAATCACGAGTAAAATATCATTAATATTCTTCAAATGGTAGAATGTTGTAAAAGGTGAATGTCAATAATGTGTGGGATTTGAGTAAAAGTGGCATAACTATTGCAAGAATGGTACAATGGTTTCAATGACGAGTAAAATTAGCATAACTGTTGTTCAAATTGTACAATGGTGTCAATCGTGAATGTTAATAATGTGTGGGATTAGAGAAACAAATGGCATTACTATTAAAAGAATAGTCCAATGGTGTCAATGACGTGTAAAATTAACATTACTATTGTAAAAATTGTACAATGGTGTCAATCGTGAATGTGAATAATGTGTGGGATTCGAGAAAATAATGACACTACTATTGCACGAATGGTACAATGGTGTCAATCACGAGTAAAATATCATTAATATTGTACAAATGGTACAATGTCGTAAAAGGTGAATGTCAATAATGTGTGGGAGTTGAGTAAAAGTGGCATAACTATTGCAAGAATGGTACAATGGTGTCAATGACGAGTAAAATTAGCATAACTGTTGTTCAAATTGTACAATGGTGTCAATCGTGAATGTTAATAATGTGTGGGATTGGAGAAACAAATGGCATTACTATTAAAAGAATGGTCCAATGGTGTCAATGACGTGTAAAATTTACATTACTATTGTAAAAATTGAACAATGGTGTCAATCGTGAATGTGAATAATATGTGGGATTCGAGAAAATAATGACACTACTATTGCACGAATGGTACACTGGTGTCAATCACGAGTAAAATATCATTAATATTGTACAAATGGTACAATGTTGTAAAAGGTGAATGTCAATAATGTGTGGGATTTGAGTAAAAGTGGCATAACTATTGCAAGAATGGTACAATGGTGTCAATGACGAGTAAAATAAACATAACTGTTGTTCAAATTGTACAATGGTGTCAATCGTGAATGTTAATAATGTTTGGGATTGGAGAAACAAATGGCATTACTATTAAAAGAATGGTCCAATGGTGTCAATGACGTGTAAAATTAACATTACTATTGTAAAAATTGTACAATGGTGTCAATTGTGAATGTGAATAATGTGTGGGATTCGAGAAAATAATGACACTACTATTGCACGAATGGTACAATGGTGTCAATCACGAGTAAAATATCATTAATATTCTACAAATGGTAGAATGTTGTAAAAGGTGAATGTCAATAATGTGTGGGATTTGAGTAAAAGTGGCATAACTATTGCAAGAATGGTACAATGGTGTCAATGACGAGTAAAATTAGCATAACTGTTGTTCAAATTGTACAATGGTGTCAATCTTGAATGTTAATAATGTTTGGGATTGGAGAAACAAATGGCATTACTATTAAAAGAATGGTACAATGGTGTCAATGACGTGTAAAATTAACATTACTCTTGTAAAAATTGAACAATGGTGTCAATCATGAACGTGAATAATGTGTGGGATTCGAGAAAATAATGATACTACTATTGCACGAATGGTACAATGGTGTCAATCACGAGTAAAGTATCATTAATATTCTACAAATGGTACAATATTGTCAATGGTGAATGTCAATAATGTGTGGGATGGAGAAAAAATTAACATTAATGTTGCAAGAATGGTACCGTGGTGTCAATGACGAGTAAAATTAACATTACTGTTGTACAAATGGTACAATGGTGTCAATCATGAATGTGAATGATGTGTGGGATTCGAGAAAATAATGACACTACTATTGCACGAATGGTACAATGGTGTCAATCACGAGTAAAATATCATTAATATTCTACAAATGGTAGAATGTTGTAAAAGGTGAATGTCAATAATGTGTGGGATTTGAGTAAAAGTGGCATAACTATTGCAAGAATGGTACAATGGTTTCAATGACGAGTAAAATTAGCATAACTGTTGTTCAAATTGTACAATGGTGTCAATCGTGAATTTTAATAATGTGTGGGATTAGAGAAACAAATGGCATTACTATTAAAAGAATGGTCCAATGGTGTCAATGACGTGTAAAATTAACATTACTATTGTAAAAATTGTACAATGGTGTCAATCGTGAATGTAAATAATGTGTGGGATTTCGAGAAAATAATGACACTACTATTGCACGAATGGTACAATGGTGTCAATCACGAGTAAAATATCATTAATATTGTACAAATGGTACAATGTCGTAAAAGGTGAATGTCAATAATGTGTGGGAGTTGAGTAAAAGTGGCATAACTATTGCAAGAATGGTACAATGGTGTCAATGACGAGTAAAATTAGCATAACTGTTGTTCAAATTGTACAATGGTGTCAATCGTGAATGTTAATAATGTGTGGGATTGGAGAAACAAATGGCATTACTATTAAAAGAATGGTCCAATGGTGTCAATGACGTGTAAAATTAACATTACTATTGTAAAAATTGTACAATGGTGTCAATTGTGAATGTGAATAATGTGTCGGATTCGAGAAAATAATGACACTACTATTGCACGAATGGTACAGTGGTGTCAATCACGAGTAAAATATCATTAATATTGTACAAATGGTACAATGTCGTAAAAGGTGAATGTCAATAATGTGTGGGAGTTGAGTAAAAGTGGCATAACTATTGCAAGAATGGTACAATGGTGTCAATGACGAGTAAAATTAGCATAACTGTTGTTCAAATTGTACAATGGTGTCAATCGTGAATGTTAATAATGTGTGGGATTGGAGAAACAAATGGCATTACTATTAAAAGAATGGTCCAATGGTGTCAATGACGTGTAAAATTAACATTACTATTGTAAAAATTGTACAATGGTGTCAATAGTGAATGTGAATAATGTGTGGGATTCGAGAAAATAATGACACTACTATTGCACGAATGGTACAATGGTGTCAATCACGAGTAAAATATCATTAATATTGTACAAATGGTACAATGTCGTAAAAGGTGAATGTCAATAATGTGTGGGAGTTGAGTAAAAGTGGCATAACTATTGCAAGAATGGTACAATGGTGTCAATGACGAGTAAAATTAGCATAACTGTTGTTCAAATTGTACAATGGTGTCAATCGTGAATGTTAATAATGTGTGGGATTGGAGAAACAAATGGCATTACTATTAAAAGAATGGTCCAAGGGTGTCAATGACGTGTAAAATTAACATTACTATTGTAAAAATTTAACAATGGTGTCAATCGTGAATGTGAATAATGTGTGGGATTCGAGAAAATAATGACACTACTATTGCACGAATGGTACAATGGTGTCAATCACGAGTAAAGTATCATTAATATTCTACAAATGGTAGAATGTCGTAAAAGGTGAATGTCAATAATGTGTGGGATTTGAGTAAAAGTGGCATAACTATTGCAAGAATGGTACAATGGTGTCAATGACGAGTAAAATTAGCATAACTGTTGTTCAAATTGTACAATGGTGTCAATCGTGAATGTTAATAATGTGTGGGATTGGAGAAACAAATGGCATTACTATTAAAAGAATGGTCCAATGGTGTCAATGACGTGTAAAATTAACATTACTATTGTAAAAATTGTACAATGGTGTCAATTGTGAATGTGAATAATGTGTCGGATTCGAGAAAATAATGACACTACTATTGCACGAATGGTACAATGGTGTCAATCACGAGTAAAATATCATTAATATTGTACAAATGGTACAATGTCGTAAAAGGTGAATGTCAATAATGTGTGGGAGTTGAGTAAAAGTGGCATAACTATTGCAAGAATGGTACAATGGTGTCAATGACGAGTAAAATTAGCATAACTGTTGTTCAAATTGTACAATGGTGTCAATCGTGAATGTTAATAATGTGTGGGATTGGAGAAACAAATGGCATTACTATTAAAAGAATGGTCCAATGGTGTCAATGACGTGTAAAATTAACATTACTATTGTAAAAATTGTACAATGGTGTCAATAGTGAATGTGAATAATGTGTGGGATTCGAGAAAATAATGACACTACTATTGCACGAATGGTACAATGGTGTCAATCACGAGTAAAATATCATTAATATTGTACAAATGGTACAATGTCGTAAAAGGTGAATGTCAATAATGTGTGGGAGTTGAGTAAAAGTGGCATAACTATTGCAAGAATGGTACAATGGTGTCAATGACGAGTAAAATTAGCATAACTGTTGTTCAAATTGTACAATGGTGTCAATCGTGAATGTTAATAATGTGTGGGATTGGAGAAACAAATGGCATTACTATTAAAAGAATGGTCCAAGGGTGTCAATGACGTGTAAAATTAACATTACTATTGTAAAAATTTAACAATGGTGTCAATCGTGAATGTGAATAATGTGTGGGATTCGAGAAAATAATGACACTACTATTGCACGAATGGTACAATGGTGTCAATCACGAGTAAAGTATCATTAATATTCTACAAATGGTAGAATGTCGTAAAAGGTGAATGTCAATAATGTGTGGGATTTGAGTAAAAGTGGCATAACTATTGCAAGAATGGTACAATGGTGTCAATGACGAGTAAAATTAGCATAACTGTTGTTCAAATTGTACAATGGTGTCAATCGTGAATGTTAATAATGTGTGGGATTGGAGAAACAAATGGCATTACTATTAAAAGAATGGTCCAATGGTGTCAATGACGTGTAAAATTAACATTACTATTGTAAAAATTGTACAATGGTGTCAATTGTGAATGTGAATAATGTGTCGGATTCGAGAAAATAATGACACTACTATTGCACGAATGGTACAGTGGTGTCAATCACGAGTAAAATATCATTAATATTCTACAAATTGTAGAATGTTGTAAAAGGTGAATGTCAATAATGTGTGGGATTGGAGTAAAAGTGGCATAACTATTGCAAGAATGGTACAATGGTGTCAATGACGAGTAAAATAAACATAACTGTTGTTCAAATTGTACAATGGTGTCAATCGTGAATGTTAATAATGTGTGGGATTGGAGAAACAAATGGCATTACTATTAAAAGAATGGTCCAATGGTGTCAATGACGTGTAAAATTAACATTACTATTGTAAAAATTGTACAATGGTGTCAATAGTGAATGTGAATAATGTGTGGGATTCGAGAAAATAATGACACTACTATTGCACGAATGGTACAATGGTGTCAATCACGAGTAAAATATCATTAATATTCTACAAATTGTAGAATGTTGTAAAAGGTGAATGTCAATAATGTGTGGGATTGGAGTAAAAGTGGCATAACTATTGCAAGAATGGTACAATGGTGTCAATGACGAGTAAAATAAACAAAACTGTTGTTCAAATTGTACAATGGTGTCAATCGTGAATGTTAATAATGTTTGGGATTGGAGAAACAAATGGCATTACTATTAAAAGAATGGTACAATGGTGTCAATGACGTGTAAAATTAACATTACTCTTGTAAAAATTGAACAATGGTGTCAATCATGAACGTGAATAATGTGTGGGATTCGAGAAAATAATGATACTACTATTGCACGAATGGTACAATGGTGTCAATCACGAGTAAAGTATCATTAATATTCTACAAATGGTACAATATTGTCAATGGTGAATGTCAATAATGTGTGGGATGGAGAAAAAATTAACATTAATGTTGCAAGAATGGTACCGTGGTGTCAATGACGAGTAAAATTAACATTACTGTTGTACAAATGGTACAATGGTGTCAATCATGAATGTGAATGATGTGTGGGATTCGAGAAAATAATGACACTACTATTGCACGAATTGTACAATGGTGTCAATCACGAGTAAAATATCATTAATATTCTTCAAATGGTACAATATTGTCAATGGTGAATGTCAATAATGTGTGGGATGGAGAAAAAATTAACATTAATGTTGCAAGAATGGTACCGTGGTGTCAATGACGAGTAAAATTAACATTACTGTTGTACAAATGGTACAATGGTGTCAATCATGAATGTGAATGATGTGTGGGATTCGAGAAAATAATGACACTACTATTGCACGAATGGTACAATGGTGTCAATCACGAGTAAAATATCATTAATATTCTTCAAATGGTAGAATGTTGTAAAAGGTGAATGTCAATAATGTGTGGGATTTGAGTAAAAGTGGCATAACTATTGCAAGAATGGTACAATGGTTTCAATGACGAGTAAAATTAGCATAACTGTTGTTCAAATTGTACAATGGTGTCAATCGTGAATGTTAATAATGTGTGGGATTAGAGAAACAAATGGCATTACTATTAAAAGAATAGTCCAATGGTGTCAATGACGTGTAAAATTAACATTACTATTGTAAAAATTGTACAATGGTGTCAATCGTGAATGTGAATAATGTGTGGGATTCGAGAAAATAATGACACTACTATTGCACGAATGGTACAATGGTGTCAATCACGAGTAAAATATCATTAATATTGTACAAATGGTACAATGTCGTAAAAGGTGAATGTCAATAATGTGTGGGAGTTGAGTAAAAGTGGCATAACTATTGCAAGAATGGTACAATGGTGTCAATGACGAGTAAAATTAGCATAACTGTTGTTCAAATTGTACAATGGTGTCAATCGTGAATGTTAATAATGTGTGGGATTGGAGAAACAAATGGCATTACTATTAAAAGAATGGTCCAATGGTGTCAATGACGTGTAAAATTTACATTACTATTGTAAAAATTGAACAATGGTGTCAATCGTGAATGTGAATAATATGTGGGATTCGAGAAAATAATGACACTACTATTGCACGAATGGTACACTGGTGTCAATCACGAGTAAAATATCATTAATATTGTACAAATGGTACAATGTTGTAAAAGGTGAATGTCAATAATGTGTGGGATTTGAGTAAAAGTGGCATAACTATTGCAAGAATGGTACAATGGTGTCAATGACGAGTAAAATAAACATAACTGTTGTTCAAATTGTACAATGGTGTCAATCGTGAATGTTAATAATGTTTGGGATTGGAGAAACAAATGGCATTACTATTAAAAGAATGGTCCAATGGTGTCAATGACGTGTAAAATTAACATTACTATTGTAAAAATTGTACAATGGTGTCAATTGTGAATGTGAATAATGTGTGGGATTCGAGAAAATAATGACACTACTATTGCACGAATGGTACAATGGTGTCAATCACGAGTAAAATATCATTAATATTCTACAAATGGTAGAATGTTGTAAAAGGTGAATGTCAATAATGTGTGGGATTTGAGTAAAAGTGGCATAACTATTGCAAGAATGGTACAATGGTGTCAATGACGAGTAAAATTAGCATAACTGTTGTTCAAATTGTACAATGGTGTCAATCTTGAATGTTAATAATGTTTGGGATTGGAGAAACAAATGGCATTACTATTAAAAGAATGGTACAATGGTGTCAATGACGTGTAAAATTAACATTACTCTTGTAAAAATTGAACAATGGTGTCAATCATGAACGTGAATAATGTGTGGGATTCGAGAAAATAATGATACTACTATTGCACGAATGGTACAATGGTGTCAATCACGAGTAAAGTATCATTAATATTCTACAAATGGTACAATATTGTCAATGGTGAATGTCAATAATGTGTGGGATGGAGAAAAAATTAACATTAATGTTGCAAGAATGGTACCGTGGTGTCAATGACGAGTAAAATTAACATTACTGTTGTACAAATGGTACAATGGTGTCAATCATGAATGTGAATGATGTGTGGGATTCGAGAAAATAATGACACTACTATTGCACGAATGGTACAATGGTGTCAATCACGAGTAAAATATCATTAATATTCTACAAATGGTAGAATGTTGTAAAAGGTGAATGTCAATAATGTGTGGGATTTGAGTAAAAGTGGCATAACTATTGCAAGAATGGTACAATGGTTTCAATGACGAGTAAAATTAGCATAACTGTTGTTCAAATTGTACAATGGTGTCAATCGTGAATTTTAATAATGTGTGGGATTAGAGAAACAAATGGCATTACTATTAAAAGAATGGTCCAATGGTGTCAATGACGTGTAAAATTAACATTACTATTGTAAAAATTGTACAATGGTGTCAATCGTGAATGTAAATAATGTGTGGGATTTCGAGAAAATAATGACACTACTATTGCACGAATGGTACAATGGTGTCAATCACGAGTAAAATATCATTAATATTGTACAAATGGTACAATGTCGTAAAAGGTGAATGTCAATAATGTGTGGGAGTTGAGTAAAAGTGGCATAACTATTGCAAGAATGGTACAATGGTGTCAATGACGAGTAAAATTAGCATAACTGTTGTTCAAATTGTACAATGGTGTCAATCGTGAATGTTAATAATGTGTGGGATTGGAGAAACAAATGGCATTACTATTAAAAGAATGGTCCAATGGTGTCAATGACGTGTAAAATTAACATTACTATTGTAAAAATTGTACAATGGTGTCAATTGTGAATGTGAATAATGTGTCGGATTCGAGAAAATAATGACACTACTATTGCACGAATGGTACAGTGGTGTCAATCACGAGTAAAATATCATTAATATTGTACAAATTGTAGAATGTTGTAAAAGGTGAATGTCAATAATGTGTGGGAGTTGAGTAAAAGTGGCATAACTATTGCAAGAATGGTACAATGGTGTCAATGACGAGTAAAATAAACATAACTGTTGTTCAAATTGTACAATGGTGTCAATCGTGAATGTTAATAATGTGTGGGATTGGAGAAACAAATGGCATTACTATTAAAAGAATGGTCCAATGGTGTCAATGACGTGTAAAATTAACATTACTATTGTAAAAATTGTACAATGGTGTCAATAGTGAATGTGAATAATGTGTGGGATTCGAGAAAATAATGACACTACTATTGCACGAATGGTACAATGGTGTCAATCACGAGTAAAATATCATTAATATTGTACAAATGGTACAATGTCGTAAAAGGTGAATGTCAATAATGTGTGGGAGTTGAGTAAAAGTGGCATAACTATTGCAAGAATGGTACAATGGTGTCAATGACGAGTAAAATTAGCATAACTGTTGTTCAAATTGTACAATGGTGTCAATCGTGAATGTTAATAATGTGTGGGATTGGAGAAACAAATGGCATTACTATTAAAAGAATGGTCCAAGGGTGTCAATGACGTGTAAAATTAACATTACTATTGTAAAAATTTAACAATGGTGTCAATCGTGAATGTGAATAATGTGTGGGATTCGAGAAAATAATGACACTACTATTGCACGAATGGTACAATGGTGTCAATCACGAGTAAAATATCATTAATATTCTACAAATTGTAGAATGTTGTAAAAGGTGAATGTCAATAATGTGTGGGATTGGAGTAAAAGTGGCATAACTATTGCAAGAATGGTACAATGGTGTCAATGACGAGTAAAATAAACAAAACTGTTGTTCAAATTGTACAATGGTGTCAATCGTGAATGTTAATAATGTTTGGGATTGGAGAAACAAATGGCATTACTATTAAAAGAATGGTACAATGGTGTCAATGACGTGTAAAATTAACATTACTCTTGTAAAAATTGAACAATGGTGTCAATCATGAACGTGAATAATGTGTGGGATTCGAGAAAATAATGATACTACTATTGCACGAATGGTACAATGGTGTCAATCACGAGTAAAGTATCATTAATATTCTACAAATGGTACAATATTGTCAATGGTGAATGTCAATAATGTGTGGGATGGAGAAAAAATTAACATTAATGTTGCAAGAATGGTACCGTGGTGTCAATGACGAGTAAAATTAACATTACTGTTGTACAAATGGTACAATGGTGTCAATCATGAATGTGAATGATGTGTGGGATTCGAGAAAATAATGACACTACTATTGCACGAATGGTACAATGGTGTCAATCACGAGTAAAATATCATTAATATTCTACAAATGGTAGAATGTTGTAAAAGGTGAATGTCAATAATGTGTGGGATTTGAGTAAAAGTGGCATAACTATTGCAAGAATGGTACAATGGTGTCAATGACGAGTAAAATTAGCATAACTGTTGTTCAAATTGTACAATGGTGTCAATCGTGAATGTTAATAATGTGTGGGATTGGAGAAACAAATGGCATTACTATTAAAAGAATGGTCCAATGGTGTCAATGACGTGTAAAATTAACATTACTATTGTAAAAATTGTACAATGGTGTCAATGGTGAATGTGAATAATGTGTGGGATTCGAGAAAATAATGACACTACTATTGCACGAATGGTACAATGGTGTCAATCACGAGTAAAATATCATTAATATTGTACAAATGGTACAATGTTGTAAAAGGTGAATGTCAATAATGTGTGGGATTTGAGTAAAAGTGGCATAACTATTGCAAGAATGGTACAATGGTGTCAATGACGAGTAAAATAAACAAAGCTGTTGTTCAAATTGTACAATGGTGTCAATCGTGAATGTTAATAATGTTTGGGATTGGAGAAACAAATGGCATTACTATTAAAAGAATGGTACAATGGTGTCAATGACGTGTAAAATTAACATTACTCTTGTAAAAATTGAACAATGGTGTCAATCATGAACGTGAATAATGTGTGGGATTCGAGAAAATAATGATACTACTATTGCACGAATGGTACAATGGTGTCAATCACGAGTAAAGTATCATTAATATTCTACAAATGGTACAATATTGTCAATGGTGAATGTCAATAATGTGTGGGATGGAGAAAAAATTAACATTAATGTTGCAAGAATGGTACCGTGGTGTCAATGACGAGTAAAATTAACATTACTGTTGTACAAATGGTACAATGGTGTCAATCATGAATGTGAATGATGTGTGGCATTCGAGAAAATAATGACACTACTATTGCACGAATGGTACAATGGTGTCAATCACGAGTAAAATATCATTAATATTCTACAAATGGTAGAATGTTGTAAAAGGTGAATGTCAATAATGTGTGGGATTTGAGTAAAAGTGGCATAACTATTGCAAGAATGGTACAATGGTTTCAATGACGTGTAAAATTAACATTACTATTGTAAAAGTTGTACAATGGTGTCAATCGTGAATGTGAATAATGTGTGGGATTCGAGAAAATAATGACACTACTATTGCACGAATGGTACAATGGTGTCAATCACGAGTAAAATATCATTAATATTGTACAAATGGTACAATGTCGTAAAAGGTGAATGTCAATAATGTGTGGGAGTTGAGTAAAAGTGGCATAACTATTGCAATAATGGTACAATGGTGTCAATGACGAGTAAAATTAGCATAACTGTTGTTCAAATTGTACAATGGTGTCAATCGTGAATGTTAATAATGTGTGGGATTGGAGAAACAAATGGCATTACTATTAAAAGAATGGTCCAATGGTGTCAATGACGTGTAAAATTAACATTACTATTGTAAAAATTGTACAATGGTGTCAATTGTGAATGTGAATAATGTGTGGGATTCGAGAAAATAATGACACTACTATTGCACGAATGGTACAGTGGTGTCAATCACGAGTAAAATATCATTAATATTCTACAAATTGTAGAATGTTGTAAAAGGTGAATGTCAATAATGTGTGGGATTGGAGTAAAAGTGGCATAACTATTGCAAGAATGGTACAATGGTGTCAATGACGAGTAAAATTAGCATAACTGTTGTTCAAATTGTACAATGGTGTCAATCGTGAATGTTAATAATGTGTGGGATTGGAGAAACAAATGGCATTACTATTAAAAGAATGGTCCAATGGTGTCAATGACGTGTAAAATTAACATTACTATTGTAAAAATTGTACAATGGTGTCAATTGTGAATGTGAATAATGTGTGGGATTCGAGAAAATAATGACACTACTATTGCACGAATGGTACAATGGTGTCAATCACGAGTAAAATATCATTAATATTGTACAAATGGTACAATGTCGTAAAAGGTGAATGTCAATAATGTGTGGGAGTTGAGTAAAAGTGGCATAACTATTGCAAGAATGGTACAATGGTGTCAATGACGAGTAAAATTAGCATAACTGTTGTTCAAATTGTACAATGGTGTCAATCGTGAATGTTAATAATGTGTGGGATTGGAGAAACAAATGGCATTACTATTAAAAGAATGGTCCAATGGTGTCAATGACGTGTAAAATTAACATTACTATTGTAAAAATTGTACAATGGTGTCAATTGTGAATGTGAATAATGTGTGGGATTCGAGAAAATAATGACACTACTATTGCACGAATGGTACAGTGGTGTCAATCACGAGTAAAATATCATTAATATTCTACAAATTGTAGAATGTTGTAAAAGGTGAATGTCAATAATGTGTGGGATTGGAGTAAAAGTGGCATAACTATTGCAAGAATGGTACAATGGTGTCAATGACGAGTAAAATTAGCATAACTGTTGTTCAAATTGTACAATGGTGTCAATCGTGAATGTTAATAATGTGTGGGATTGGAGAAACAAATGGCATTACTATTAAAAGAATGGTCCAATGGTGTCAATGACGTGTAAAATTAACATTACTATTGTAAAAATTGTACAATGGTGTCAATTGTGAATGTGAATAATGTGTGGGATTCGAGAAAATAATGACACTACTATTGCACGAATGGTACAATGGTGTCAATCACGAGTAAAATATCATTAATATTGTACAAATGGTACAATGTCGTAAAAGGTGAATGTCAATAATGTGTGGGAGTTGAGTAAAAGTGGCATAACTATTGCAAGAATGGTACAATGGTGTCAATGACGAGTAAAATTAGCATAACTGTTGTTCAAATTGTACAATGGTGTCAATCGTGAATGTTAATAATGTGTGGGATTGGAGAAACAAATGGCATTACTATTAAAAGAATGGTCCAATGGTGTCAATGACGTGTAAAATTAACATTACTATTGTAAAAATTGAACAATGGTGTCAATCGTGAATGTGAATAATGTGTGGGATTGGAGAAACAAATGGCATTACTATTAAAAGAATGGTCCAATGGTGTCAATGACGTGTAAAATTTACATTACTATTGTAAAAATTGAACAATGGTGTCAATCGTGAATGTGAATAATATGTGGGATTCGAGAAAATAATGACACTACTATTGCACGAATGGTACACTGGTGTCAATCACGAGTAAAATATCATTAATATTGTACAAATGGTACAATGTTGTAAAAGGTGAATGTCAATAATGTGTGGGAGTTGAGTAAAAGTGGCATAACTATTGCAAGAATGGTACAATGGTGTCAATGACGAGTAAAATTAGCATAACTGTTGTTCAAATTGTACAATGGTGTCAATCGTGAATGTTAATAATGTGTGGGATTGGAGAAACAAATGGCATTACTATTAAAAGAATGGTCCAATGGTGTCAATGACGTGTAAAATTAACATTACTATTGTAAAAATTGTACAATGGTGTCAATTGTGAATGTGAATAATGTGTGGGATTCGAGAAAATAATGACACTACTATTGCACGAATGGTACAATGGTGTCAATCACGAGTAAAATATCATTAATATTCTACAAATTGTAGAATGTTGTAAAAGGTGAATGTCAATAATGTGTGGGATTGGAGTAAAAGTGGCATAACTATTGCAAGAATGGTACAATGGTGTCAATGACGAGTCAAATAAACATAACTGTTGTTCAAATTGTACAATGGTGTCAATCGTGAATGTTAATAATGTTTGGGATTGGAGAAACAAATGGCATTACTATTAAAAGAATGGTACAATGGTGTCAATGACGTGTAAAATTAACATTACTATTGTAAAAATTGTACAATGGTGTCAATCGTGAATGTGAATAATGTGTGGGATTTCGAGAAAATAATGACACTACTATTGCACGAATGGTACAATGGTGTCAATCACGAGTAAAATATCATTAATATTGTACAAATGGTACAATGTCGTAAAAGGTGAATGTCAATAATGTGTGGGAGTTGAGTAAAAGTGGCATAACTATTGCAAGAATGGTACAATGGTGTCAATGACGAGTAAAATTAGCATAACTGTTGTTCAAATTGTACAATGGTGTCAATCGTGAATGTTAATAATGTGTGGGATTGGAGAAACAAATGGCATTACTATTAAAAGAATGGTCCAATGGTGTCAATGACGTGTAAAATTAACATTACTATTGTAAAAATTGTACAATGGTGTCAATCGTGAATGTGAATAATGTGTGGGATATTGCACGAATGGTACAATGGTGTCAATCACGAGTAAAATATCATTAATATTCTACAAATGGTAGAATGTTGTAAAAGGTGAATGTCAATAATGTGTGGGATTAGAGAAACAAATGGCATTACTATTAAAAGAATGGTCCAATGGTGTCAATGACGTGTAAAATTAACATTACTAGTGTAAAAATTGTACAATGGTGTCAATCGTGAATGTGAATAATGTGTGGGATTCGAGAAAATAATGACACTACTATTGCACGAATGGTACAATGGTGTCAATCACGAGTAAAATATCATTAATATTGTACAAATGGTACAATGTCGTAAAAGGTGAATGTCAATAATGTGTGGGAGTTGAGTAAAAGTGGCATAACTATTGCAAGAATGGTACAATGGTGTCAATGACGAGTAAAATTAGCATAACTGTTGTTCAAATTGTACAATGGTGTCAATCGTGAATGTTAATAATGTGTGGGATTGGAGAAACAAATGGCATTACTATTAAAAGAATGGTCCAATGGTGTCAATGACGTGTAAAATTAACATTACTATTGTAAAAATTGTACAATGGTGTCAATCGTGAATGTGAATAATGTGTGGGATATTGCACGAATGGTACAATGGTGTCAATCACGAGTAAAATATCATTAATATTCTACAAATGGTAGAATGTTGTAAAAGGTGAATGTCAATAATGTGTGGGATTTGAGTAAAAGTGGCATAACTATTGCAAGAATAGTACAATGGTGTCAATGACGAGTAAAATTAGCATAACTGTTGTTCAAATTGTACAATGGTGTCAATCGTGAATGTTAATAATGTGTGGGATTGGAGAAACAAATGGCATTACTATTAAAAGAATGGTCCAATGGTGTCAATGACGTGTAAAATTAACATTACTATTGTAAAAATTGTACAATGGTGTCAATTGTGAATGTGAATAATGTGTGGGATTCGAGAAAATAATGACACTACTATTGCACGAATGGTACAATGGTGTCAATCACGAGTAAAATATCATTAATATTCTACAAATGGTAGAATGTTGTAAAAGGTGAATGCCAATAATGTGTGGGATTTGAGTAAAAGTGGCATAACTATTGCAAGAATGGTACAATGGTGTCAATGACGAGTAAAATTAGCATAACTGTTGTTCAAATTGTACAATGGTGTCAATCGTGAATGTTAATAATGTGTGGGATTAGAGAAACAAATGGCATTACTATTAAAAGAATGGTCCAATGGTGTCAATGACGTGTAAAATTAACATTACTAGTGTAAAAATTGTACAATGGTGTCAATCGTGAATGTGAATAATGTGTGGGATTCGAGAAAATAATGACACTACTATTGCACGAATGGTACAATGGTGTCAATCACGAGTAAAATATCATTAATATTGTACAAATGGTACAATGTCGTAAAAGGTGAATGTCAATAATGTGTGGGAGTTGAGTAAAAGTGGCATAACTATTGCAAGAATGGTACAATGGTGTCAATGACGAGTAAAATTAGCATAACTGTTGTTCAAATTGTACAATGGTGTCAATCGTGAATGTTAATAATGTTTGGGATTGGAGAAACAAATGGCATTACTATTAAAAGAATGGTACAATGGTGTCAATGACGTGTAAAATTAACATTACTATTGTAAAAATTGAACAATGGTGTCAATTGTGAATGTGAATAATGTGTGGGATTCGAGAAAATAATGACACTACTATTGCACGAATGGTACACTGGTGTCAATCACGAGTAAAATATCATTAATATTGTACAAATGGTACAATGTTGTAAAAGGTGAATGTCAATAATGTGTGGGAGTTGAGTAAAAGTGGCATAACTATTGCAAGAATGGTACAATGGTGTCAATGACGAGTAAAATTAGCATAACTGTTGTTCAAATTGTACAATGGTGTCAATCGTGAATGTTAATAATGTGTGGGATTGGAGAAACAAATGGCATTACTATTAAAAGAATGGTCCAATGGTGTCAATGACGTGTAAAATTAACATTACTATTGTAAAAATTGTACAATGGTGTCAATCGTGAATGTGAATAATGTGTGGGATATTGCACGAATGGTACAATGGTGTCAATCACGAGTAAAATATCATTAATATTCTACAAATGGTAGAATGTTGTAAAAGGTGAATGTCAATAATGTGTGGGATTTGAGTAAAAGTGGCATAACTATTGCAAGAATGGTACAATGGTGTCAATGACGAGTAAAATTAGCATAACTGTTGTTCAAATTGTACAATGGTGTCAATCGTGAATGTTAATAATGTGTGGGATTGGAGAAACAAATGGCATTACTATTAAAAGAATGGTCCAATGGTGTCAATGACGTGTAAAATTAACATTACTATTGTAAAAATTGTACAATGGTGTCAATTGTGAATGTGAATAATGTGTGGGATTCGAGAAAATAATGACACTACTATTGCACGAATGGTACAATGGTGTCAATCACGAGTAAAATATCATTAATATTCTACAAATGGTAGAATGTTGTAAAAGGTGAATGCCAATAATGTGTGGGATTTGAGTAAAAGTGGCATAACTATTGCAAGAATGGTACAATGGTGTCAATGACGAGTAAAATTAGCATAACTGTTGTTCAAATTGTACAATGGTGTCAATCGTGAATGTTAATAATGTGTGGGATTAGAGAAACAAATGGCATTACTATTAAAAGAATGGTCCAATGGTGTCAATGACGTGTAAAATTAACATTACTAGTGTAAAAATTGTACAATGGTGTCAATCGTGAATGTGAATAATGTGTGGGATTCGAGAAAATAATGACACTACTATTGCACGAATGGTACAATGGTGTCAATCACGAGTAAAATATCATTAATATTGTACAAATGGTACAATGTCGTAAAAGGTGAATGTCAATAATGTGTGGGAGTTGAGTAAAAGTGGCATAACTATTGCAAGAATGGTACAATGGTGTCAATGACGAGTAAAATTAGCATAACTGTTGTTCAAATTGTACAATGGTGTCAATCGTGAATGTTAATAATGTTTGGGATTGGAGAAACAAATGGCATTACTATTAAAAGAATGGTACAATGGTGTCAATGACGTGTAAAATTAACATTACTATTGTAAAAATTGAACAATGGTGTCAATTGTGAATGTGAATAATGTGTGGGATTCGAGAAAATAATGACACTACTATTGCACGAATGGTACACTGGTGTCAATCACGAGTAAAATATCATTAATATTGTACAAATGGTACAATGTTGTAAAAGGTGAATGTCAATAATGTGTGGGAGTTGAGTAAAAGTGGCATAACTATTGCAAGAATGGTACAATGGTGTCAATGACGAGTAAAATTAGCATAACTGTTGTTCAAATTGTACAATGGTGTCAATCGTGAATGTTAATAATGTGTGGGATTGGAGAAACAAATGGCATTACTATTAAAAGAATGGTCCAATGGTGTCAATGACGTGTAAAATTAACATTACTATTGTAAAAATTGTACAATGGTGTCAATTGTGAATGTGAATAATGTGTGGGATTCGAGAAAATAATGACACTACTATTGCACGAATGGTACAATGGTGTCAATCACGAGTAAAATATCATTAATATTCTACAAATTGTAGAATGTTGTAAAAGGTGAATGTCAATAATGTGTGGGATTGGAGTAAAAGTGGCATAACTATTGCAAGAATGGTACAATGGTGTCAATGACGAGTAAAATAAACAAAACTGTTGTTCAAATTGTACAATGGTGTCAATCGTGAATGTTAATAATGTTTGGGATTGGAGAAACAAATGGCATTACTATTAAAAGAATGGTACAATGGTGTCAATGACGTGTAAAATTAACATTACTCTTGTAAAAATTGAACAATGGTGTCAATCATGAACGTGAATAATGTGTGGGATTCGAGAAAATAATGATACTACTATTGCACGAATGGTACAATGGTGTCAATCACGAGTAAAGTATCATTAATATTCTACAAATGGTACAATATTGTCAATGGTGAATGTCAATAATGTGTGGGATGGAGAAAAAATTAACATTAATGTTGCAAGAATGGTACCGTGGTGTCAATGACGAGTAAAATTAACATTACTGTTGTACAAATGGTACAATGGTGTCAATCATGAATGTGAATGATGTGTGGGATTCGAGAAAATAATGACACTACTATTGCACGAATGGTACAATGGTGTCAATCACGAGTAAAATATCATTAATATTCTACAAATGGTAGAATGTTGTAAAAGGTGAATGTCAATAATGTGTGGGATTTGAGTAAAAGTGGCATAACTATTGCAAGAATGGTACAATGGTGTCAATGACGAGTAAAATTAGCATAACTGTTGTTCAAATTGTACAATGGTGTCAATCGTGAATGTTAATAATGTGTGGGATTAGAGAAACAAATGGCATTACTATTAAAAGAATGGTCCAATGGTGTCAATGACGTGTAAAATTAACATTACTAGTGTAAAAATTGTACAATGGTGTCAATCGTGAATGTGAATAATGTGTGGGATTCGAGAAAATAATGACACTACTATTGCACGAATGGTACAATGGTGTCAATCACGAGTAAAATATCATTAATATTGTACAAATGGTACAATGTCGTAAAAGGTGAATGTCAATAATGTGTGGGAGTTGAGTAAAAGTGGCATAACTATTGCAAGAATGGTACAATGGTGTCAATGACGAGTAAAATTAGCATAACTGTTGTTCAAATTGTACAATGGTGTCAATCGTGAATGTTAATAATGTTTGGGATTGGAGAAACAAATGGCATTACTATTAAAAGAATGGTACAATGGTGTCAATGACGTGTAAAATTAACATTACTATTGTAAAAATTGAACAATGGTGTCAATTGTGAATGTGAATAATGTGTGGGATTCGAGAAAATAATGACACTACTATTGCACGAATGGTACACTGGTGTCAATCACGAGTAAAATATCATTAATATTGTACAAATGGTACAATGTTGTAAAAGGTGAATGTCAATAATGTGTGGGAGTTGAGTAAAAGTGGCATAACTATTGCAAGAATGGTACAATGGTGTCAATGACGAGTAAAATTAGCATAACTGTTGTTCAAATTGTACAACGGTGTCAATCGTGAATGTTAATAATGTGTGGGATTGGAGAAACAAATGGCATTACTATTAAAAGAATGGTCCAATGGTGTCAATGACGTGTAAAATTAACATTACTATTGTAAAAATTGTACAATGGTGTCAATTGTGAATGTGAATAATGTGTGGGATTCGAGAAAATAATGACACTACTATTGCACGAATGGTACAATGGTGTCAATCACGAGTAAAATATCATTAATATTCTACAAATTGTAGAATGTTGTAAAAGGTGAATGTCAATAATGTGTGGGATTGGAGTAAAAGTGGCATAACTATTGCAAGAATGGTACAATGGTGTCAATGACGAGTAAAATAAACAAAACTGTTGTTCAAATTGTACAATGGTGTCAATCGTGAATGTTAATAATGTTTGGGATTGGAGAAACAAATGGCATTACTATTAAAAGAATGGTACAATGGTGTCAATGACGTGTAAAATTAACATTACTCTTGTAAAAATTGAACAATGGTGTCAATCATGAACGTGAATAATGTGTGGGATTCGAGAAAATAATGATACTACTATTGCACGAATGGTACAATGGTGTCAATCACGAGTAAAGTATCATTAATATTCTACAAATGGTACAATATTGTCAATGGTGAATGTCAATAATGTGTGGGATGGAGAAAAAATTAACATTAATGTTGCAAGAATGGTACCGTGGTGTCAATGACGAGTAAAATTAACATTACTGTTGTACAAATGGTACAATGGTGTCAATCATGAATGTGAATGATGTGTGGGATTCGAGAAAATAATGACACTACTATTGCACGAATGGTACAATGGTGTCAATCACGAGTAAAATATCATTAATATTCTACAAATGGTAGAATGTTGTAAAAGGTGAATGTCAATAATGTGTGGGATTTGAGTAAAAGTGGCATAACTATTGCAAGAATGGTACAATGGTTTCAATGACGTGTAAAATTAACATTACTATTGTAAAAATTGTACAATGGTGTCAATCGTGAATGTGAATAATGTGTGGGATTCGAGAAAATAATGACACTACTATTGCACGAATGGTACAATGGTGTCAATCACGAGTAAAATATCATTAATATTGTACAAATGGTACAATGTCGTAAAAGGTGAATGTCAATAATGTGTGGGAGTTGAGTAAAAGTGGCATAACTATTGCAAGAATGGTACAATGGTGTCAATGACGAGTAAAATTAGCATAACTGTTGTTCAAATTGTACAATGGTGTCAATCGTGAATGTTAATAATGTGTGGGATTGGAGAAACAAATGGCATTACTATTAAAAGAATGGTCCAATGGTGTCAATGACGTGTAAAATTAACATTACTATTGTAAAAATTGTACAATGGTGTCAATTGTGAATGTGAATAATGTGTGGGATTCGAGAAAATAATGACACTACTATTGCACGAATGGTACAGTGGTGTCAATCACGAGTAAAATATCATTAATATTCTACAAATTGTAGAATGTTGTAAAAGGTGAATGTCAATAATGTGTGGGATTGGAGTAAAAGTGGCATAACTATTGCAAGAATGGTACAATGGTGTCAATGACGAGTAAAATTAGCATAACTGTTGTTCAAATTGTACAATGGTGTCAATCGTGAATGTTAATAATGTGTGGGATTGGAGAAACAAATGGCATTACTATTAAAAGAATGGTCCAATGGTGTCAATGACGTGTAAAATTAACATTACTATTGTAAAAATTGTACAATGGTGTCAATTGTGAATGTGAATAATGTGTGGGATTCGAGAAAATAATGACACTACTATTGCACGAATGGTACAATGGTGTCAATCACGAGTAAAATATCATTAATATTGTACAAATGGTACAATGTCGTAAAAGGTGAATGTCAATAATGTGTGGGAGTTGAGTAAAAGTGGCATAACTATTGCAAGAATGGTACAATGGTGTCAATGACGAGTAAAATTAGCATAACTGTTGTTCAAATTGTACAATGGTGTCAATCGTGAATGTTAATAATGTGTGGGATTGGAGAAACAAATGGCATTACTATTAAAAGAATGGTCCAATGGTGTCAATGACGTGTAAAATTAACATTACTATTGTAAAAATTGAACAATGGTGTCAATCGTGAATGTGAATAATGTGTGGGATTGGAGAAACAAATGGCATTACTATTAAAAGAATGGTCCAATGGTGTCAATGACGTGTAAAATTTACATTACTATTGTAAAAATTGAACAATGGTGTCAATCGTGAATGTGAATAATATGTGGGATTCGAGAAAATAATGACACTACTATTGCACGAATGGTACACTGGTGTCAATCACGAGTAAAATATCATTAATATTGTACAAATGGTACAATGTTGTAAAAGGTGAATGTCAATAATGTGTGGGAGTTGAGTAAAAGTGGCATAACTATTGCAAGAATGGTACAATGGTGTCAATGACGAGTAAAATTAGCATAACTGTTGTTCAAATTGTACAATGGTGTCAATCGTGAATGTTAATAATGTGTGGGATTGGAGAAACAAATGGCATTACTATTAAAAGAATGGTCCAATGGTGTCAATGACGTGTAAAATTAACATTACTATTGTAAAAATTGTACAATGGTGTCAATTGTGAATGTGAATAATGTGTGGGATTCGAGAAAATAATGACACTACTATTGCACGAATGGTACAATGGTGTCAATCACGAGTAAAATATCATTAATATTCTACAAATTGTAGAATGTTGTAAAAGGTGAATGTCAATAATGTGTGGGATTGGAGTAAAAGTGGCATAACTATTGCAAGAATGGTACAATGGTGTCAATGACGAGTCAAATAAACATAACTGTTGTTCAAATTGTACAATGGTGTCAATCGTGAATGTTAATAATGTTTGGGATTGGAGAAACAAATGGCATTACTATTAAAAGAATGGTACAATGGTGTCAATGACGTGTAAAATTAACATTACTATTGTAAAAATTGAACAATGGTGTCAATTGTGAATGTGAATAATGTGTGGGATTCGAGAAAATAATGACACTACTATTGCACGAATGGTACACTGGTGTCAATCACGAGTAAAATATCATTAATATTGTACAAATGGTACAATGTTGTAAAAGGTGAATGTCAATAATGTGTGGGAGTTGAGTAAAAGTGGCATAACTATTGCAAGAATGGTACAATGGTGTCAATGACGAGTAAAATTAGCATAACTGTTGTTCAAATTGTACAATGGTGTCAATCGTGAATGTTAATAATGTGTGGGATTGGAGAAACAAATGGCATTACTATTAAAAGAATGGTCCAATGGTGTCAATGACGTGTAAAATTAACATTACTATTGTAAAAATTGTACAATGGTGTCAATTGTGAATGTGAATAATGTGTGGGATTCGAGAAAATAATGACACTACTATTGCACGAATGGTACAATGGTGTCAATCACGAGTAAAATATCATTAATATTCTACAAATTGTAGAATGTTGTAAAAGGTGAATGTCAATAATGTGTGGGATTGGAGTAAAAGTGGCATAACTATTGCAAGAATGGTACAATGGTGTCAATGACGAGTAAAATAAACAAAACTGTTGTTCAAATTGTACAATGGTGTCAATCGTGAATGTTAATAATGTTTGGGATTGGAGAAACAAATGGCATTACTATTAAAAGAATGGTACAATGGTGTCAATGACGTGTAAAATTAACATTACTCTTGTAAAAATTGAACAATGGTGTCAATCATGAACGTGAATAATGTGTGGGATTCGAGAAAATAATGATACTACTATTGCACGAATGGTACAATGGTGTCAATCACGAGTAAAGTATCATTAATATTCTACAAATGGTACAATATTGTCAATGGTGAATGTCAATAATGTGTGGGATGGAGAAAAAATTAACATTAATGTTGCAAGAATGGTACCGTGGTGTCAATGACGAGTAAAATTAACATTACTGTTGTACAAATGGTACAATGGTGTCAATCATGAATGTGAATGATGTGTGGGATTCGAGAAAATAATGACACTACTATTGCACGAATGGTACAATGGTGTCAATCACGAGTAAAATATCATTAATATTCTACAAATGGTAGAATGTTGTAAAAGGTGAATGTCAATAATGTGTGGGATTTGAGTAAAAGTGGCATAACTATTGCAAGAATGGTACAATGGTTTCAATGACGTGTAAAATTAACATTACTATTGTAAAAATTGTACAATGGTGTCAATCGTGAATGTGAATAATGTGTGGGATTCGAGAAAATAATGACACTACTATTGCACGAATGGTACAATGGTGTCAATCACGAGTAAAATATCATTAATATTGTACAAATGGTACAATGTCGTAAAAGGTGAATGTCAATAATGTGTGGGAGTTGAGTAAAAGTGGCATAACTATTGCAAGAATGGTACAATGGTGTCAATGACGAGTAAAATTAGCATAACTGTTGTTCAAATTGTACAATGGTGTCAATCGTGAATGTTAATAATGTGTGGGATTGGAGAAACAAATGGCATTACTATTAAAAGAATGGTCCAATGGTGTCAATGACGTGTAAAATTAACATTACTATTGTAAAAATTGTACAATGGTGTCAATTGTGAATGTGAATAATGTGTGGGATTCGAGAAAATAATGACACTACTATTGCACGAATGGTACAGTGGTGTCAATCACGAGTAAAATATCATTAATATTCTACAAATTGTAGAATGTTGTAAAAGGTGAATGTCAATAATGTGTGGGATTGGAGTAAAAGTGGCATAACTATTGCAAGAATGGTACAATGGTGTCAATGACGAGTAAAATTAGCATAACTGTTGTTCAAATTGTACAATGGTGTCAATCGTGAATGTTAATAATGTGTGGGATTGGAGAAACAAATGGCATTACTATTAAAAGAATGGTCCAATGGTGTCAATGACGTGTAAAATTAACATTACTATTGTAAAAATTGTACAATGGTGTCAATTGTGAATGTGAATAATGTGTGGGATTCGAGAAAATAATGACACTACTATTGCACGAATGGTACAATGGTGTCAATCACGAGTAAAATATCATTAATATTGTACAAATGGTACAATGTCGTAAAAGGTGAATGTCAATAATGTGTGGGAGTTGAGTAAAAGTGGCATAACTATTGCAAGAATGGTACAATGGTGTCAATGACGAGTAAAATTAGCATAACTGTTGTTCAAATTGTACAATGGTGTCAATCGTGAATGTTAATAATGTGTGGGATTGGAGAAACAAATGGCATTACTATTAAAAGAATGGTCCAATGGTGTCAATGACGTGTAAAATTAACATTACTATTGTAAAAATTGAACAATGGTGTCAATCGTGAATGTGAATAATGTGTGGGATTGGAGAAACAAATGGCATTACTATTAAAAGAATGGTCCAATGGTGTCAATGACGTGTAAAATTTACATTACTATTGTAAAAATTGAACAATGGTGTCAATCGTGAATGTGAATAATATGTGGGATTCGAGAAAATAATGACACTACTATTGCACGAATGGTACACTGGTGTCAATCACGAGTAAAATATCATTAATATTGTACAAATGGTACAATGTTGTAAAAGGTGAATGTCAATAATGTGTGGGAGTTGAGTAAAAGTGGCATAACTATTGCAAGAATGGTACAATGGTGTCAATGACGAGTAAAATTAGCATAACTGTTGTTCAAATTGTACAATGGTGTCAATCGTGAATGTTAATAATGTGTGGGATTGGAGAAACAAATGGCATTACTATTAAAAGAATGGTCCAATGGTGTCAATGACGTGTAAAATTAACATTACTATTGTAAAAATTGTACAATGGTGTCAATTGTGAATGTGAATAATGTGTGGGATTCGAGAAAATAATGACACTACTATTGCACGAATGGTACAATGGTGTCAATCACGAGTAAAATATCATTAATATTCTACAAATTGTAGAATGTTGTAAAAGGTGAATGTCAATAATGTGTGGGATTGGAGTAAAAGTGGCATAACTATTGCAAGAATGGTACAATGGTGTCAATGACGAGTCAAATAAACATAACTGTTGTTCAAATTGTACAATGGTGTCAATCGTGAATGTTAATAATGTTTGGGATTGGAGAAACAAATGGCATTACTATTAAAAGAATGGTACAATGGTGTCAATGACGTGTAAAATTAACATTACTATTGTAAAAATTGAACAATGGTGTCAATTGTGAATGTGAATAATGTGTGGGATTCGAGAAAATAATGACACTACTATTGCACGAATGGTACACTGGTGTCAATCACGAGTAAAATATCATTAATATTGTACAAATGGTACAATGTTGTAAAAGGTGAATGTCAATAATGTGTGGGAGTTGAGTAAAAGTGGCATAACTATTGCAAGAATGGTACAATGGTGTCAATGACGAGTAAAATTAGCATAACTGTTGTTCAAATTGTACAATGGTGTCAATCGTGAATGTTAATAATGTGTGGGATTGGAGAAACAAATGGCATTACTATTAAAAGAATGGTCCAATGGTGTCAATGACGTGTAAAATTAACATTACTATTGTAAAAATTGTACAATGGTGTCAATCGTGAATGTGAATAATGTGTGGGATATTGCACGAATGGTACAATGGTGTCAATCACTAGTAAAATATCATTAATATTCTACAAATGGTAGAATGTTGTAAAAGGTGAATGTCAATAATGTGTGGGATTTGAGTAAAAGTGGCATAACTATTGCAAGAATGGTACAATGGTGTCAATGACGAGTAAAATTAGCATAACTGTTGTTCAAATTGTACAATGGTGTCAATCGTGAATGTTAATAATGTGTGGGATTGGAGAAACAAATGGCATTACTATTAAAAGAATGGTCCAATGGTGTCAATGACGTGTAAAATTAACATTACTATTGTAAAAATTGTACAATGGTGTCAATTGTGAATGTGAATAATGTGTGGGATTCGAGAAAATAATGACACTACTATTGCAGGAATGGTACAATGGTGTCAATCACGAGTAAAATATCATTAATATTCTACAAATGGTAGAATGTTGTAAAAGGTGAATGCCAATAATGTGTGGGATTTGAGTAAAAGTGGCATAACTATTGCAAGAATGGTACAATGGTGTCAATGACGAGTAAAATTAGCATAACTGTTGTTCAAATTGTACAATGGTGTCAATCGTGAATGTTAATAATGTGTGGGATTAGAGAAACAAATGGCATTACTATTAAAAGAATGGTCCAATGGTGTCAATGACGTGTAAAATTAACATTACTAGTGTAAAAATTGTACAATGGTGTCAATCGTGAATGTGAATAATGTGTGGGATTCGAGAAAATAATGACACTACTATTGCACGAATGGTACAATGGTGTCAATCACGAGTAAAATATCATTAATATTGTACAAATGGTACAATGTCGTAAAAGGTGAATGTCAATAATGTGTGGGAGTTGAGTAAAAGTGGCATAACTATTGCAAGAATGGTACAATGGTGTCAATGACGAGTAAAATTAGCATAACTGTTGTTCAAATTGTACAATGGTGTCAATCGTGAATGTTAATAATGTTTGGGATTGGAGAAACAAATGGCATTACTATTAAAAGAATGGTACAATGGTGTCAATGACGTGTAAAATTAACATTACTATTGTAAAAATTGAACAATGGTGTCAATTGTGAATGTGAATAATGTGTGGGATTCGAGAAAATAATGACAATACTATTGCACGAATGGTACACTTGTGTCAATCACGAGTAAAATATCATTAATATTGTACAAATGGTACAATGTTGTAAAAGGTGAATGTCAATAATGTGTGGGAGTTGAGTAAAAGTGGCATAACTATTGCAAGAATGGTACAATGGTGTCAATGACGAGTAAAATTAGCATAACTGTTGTTCAAATTGTACAATGGTGTCAATCGTGAATGTTAATAATGTGTGGGATTGGAGAAACAAATGGCATTACTATTAAAAGAATGGTCCAATGGTGTCAATGACGTGTAAAATTAACATTACTATTGTAAAAATTGTACAATGGTGTCAATTGTGAATGTGAATAATGTGTGGGATTCGAGAAAATAATGACACTACTATTGCACGAATGGTACAATGGTGTCAATCACGAGTAAAATATCATTAATATTCTACAAATGGTAGAATGTTGTAAAAGGTGAATGCCAATAATGTGTGGGATTTGAGTAAAAGTGGCATAACTATTGCAAGAATGGTACAATGGAGTCAATGACGAGTAAAATTAGCATAACTGTTGTTCAAATTGTACAATGGTGTCAATCGTGAATGTTAATAATGTGTGGGATTAGAGAAACAAATGGCATTACTATTAAAAGAATGGTCCAATGGTGTCAATGACGTGTAAAATTAACATTACTAGTGTAAAAATTGTACAATGGTGTCAATCGTGAATGTGAATAATGTGTGGGATTCGAGAAAATAATGACACTACTATTGCACGAATGGTACAATGGTGTCAATCACGAGTAAAATATCATTAATATTGTACAAATGGTACAATGTCGTAAAAGGTGAATGTCAATAATGTGTGGGATGGAGAAAAAATTAACATTAATGTTGCAAGAATGGTACCGTGGTGTCAATGACGAGTAAAATTAACATTACTGTTGTACAAATGGTACAATGGTGTCAATCGTGAATGTGAATAATGTGTGGGATTCGAGAAAATAATGACACTACTATTGCACGAATGGTACAATGGTGTCAATCACGAGTAAAATATCATTAATATTCTTCAAATGGTAGAATGTTGTAAAAGGTGAATGTCAATAATGTGTGGGAGTTGAGTAAAAGTGGCATAACTATTGCAAGAATGGTACAATGGTGTCAATGACGAGTAAAATTAGCATAACTGTTGTTCAAATTGTACAATGGTGTCAATCGTGAATGTTAATAATGTGTGGGATTGGAGAAACAAATGGCATTACTATTAAAAGAATGGTCCAATGGTGTCAATGACGTGTAAAATTAACATTACTAGTGTAAAAATTGTACAATGGTGTCAATCGTGAATGTGAATAATGTGTGGGATTCGAGAAAATAATGACACTACTATTGCACGAATGGTACAATGGTGTCAATCACGAGTAAAATATCATTAATATTGTACAAATGGTACAATGTCGTAAAAGGTGAATGTCAATAATGTGTGGGAGTTGAGTAAAAGTGGCATAACTATTGCAAGAATGGTACAATGGTGTCAATGACGAGTAAAATTAGCATAACTGTTGTTCAAATTGTACAATGGTGTCAATCGTGAATGTTAATAATGTGTGGGATTGGAGAAACAAATGGCATTACTATTAAAAGAATGGTCCAATGGTGTCAATGACGTGTAAAATTAACATTACTATTGTAAAAATTGTACAATGGTGTCAATTGTGAATGTGAATAATGTGTGGGATTCGAGAAAATAATGACACTACTATTGCACGAATGGTACAATGGTGTCAATCACGAGTAAAATATCATTAATATTCTACAAATGGTAGAATGTCGTAAAAGGTGAATGCCAATAATGTGTGGGATTTGAGTAAAAGTGGCATAACTATTGCAAGAATGGTACAATGGTGTCAATGACGAGTAAAATTAGCATAACTGTTGTTCAAATTGTACAATGGTGTCAATCGTGAATGTTAATAATGTGTGGGATTGGAGAAACAAATGGCATTACTATTAAAAGAATGGTCCAATGGTGTCAATGACGTGTAAAATTAACATTACTATTGTAAAAATTGTACAATGGTGTCAATCGTGAATGTGAATAATGTGTGGGATTCGAGAAAATAATGACACTACTATTGCACGAATGGTACAATGGTGTCAATCACGAGTAAAATATCATTAATATTCTACAAATGGTAGAATGTAGTAAAAGGTGAATGCCAATAATGTGTGGGATTTGAGTAAAAGTGGCATAACTATTGCAAGAATGGTACAATGGTGTCAATGACGAGTAAAATTAGCATAACTGTTGTTCAAATTGTACAATGGTGTCAATCGTGAATGTTAATAATGTGTGGGATTGGAGAAACAAATGGCATTACTATTAAAAGAATGGTCCAATGGTGTCAATGACGTGTAAAATTAACATTACTATTGTAAAAATTGTACAATGGTGTCAATTGTGAATGTGAATAATGTGTGGGATTCGAGAAAATAATGACACTACTATTGCACGAATGGTACAATGGTGTCAATCACGAGTAAAATATCATTAATATTCTACAAATGGTAGAATGTCGTAAAAGGTGAATGCCAATAATGTGTGGGATTTGAGTAAAAGTGGCATAACTATTGCAAGAATGGTACAATGGTGTCAATGACGAGTAAAATTAGCATAACTGTTGTTCAAATTGTACAATGGTGTCAATCGTGAATGTTAATAATGTGTGGGATTGGAGAAACAAATGGCATTACTATTAAAAGAATGGTCCAATGGTGTCAATGACGTGTAAAATTAACATTACTATTGTAAAAATTGTACAATGGTGTCAATTGTGAATGTGAATAATGTGTGGGATTCGAGAAAATAATGACACTACTATTGCACGAATGGTACAATGGTGTCAATCACGAGTAAAATATCATTAATATTCTACAAATTGTAGAATGTTGTAAAAGGTGAATGTCAATAATGTGTGAGATTGGAGTAAAAGTGGCATAACTATTGCAAGAATGGTACAATGGTGTCAATGACGAGTCAAATAAACATAACTGTTGTTCAAATTGTACAATGGTGTCAATCGTGAATGTTAATAATGTTTGGGATTGGAGAAACAAATGGCATTACTATTAAAAGAATGGTACAATGGTGTCAATGACGTGTAAAATTAACATTACTATTGTAAAAATTGAACAATGGTGTCAATTGTGAATGTGAATAATGTGTGGGATTCGAGAAAATAATGACACTACTATTGCACGAATGGTACAATGGTGTCAATCACGAGTAAAATATCATTAATATTCTACAAATGGTAGAATGTTGTAAAAGGTGAATGTCAATAATGTGTGGGATTTGAGTAAAAGTGGCATAACTATTGCAAGAATGGTACAATGGTGTCAATGACGAGTAAAATTAGCATAACTGTTGTTCAAATTGTACAATGGTGTCAATCGTGAATGTTAATAATGTGTGGGATTAGAGAAACAAATGGCATTACTATTAAAAGAATGGTCCAATGGTGTCAATGACGTGTAAAATTAACATTACTATTGTAAAAATTGTACAATGGTGTCAATCGTGAATGTGAATAATGTGTGGGATTCGAGAAAATAATGACACTACTATTGCACGAATGGTACAATGGTGTCAATCACGAGTAAAATATCATTAATATTGTACAAATGGTACAATGTCGTAAAAGGTGAATGTCAATAATGTGTGGGAGTTGAGTAAAAGTGGCATAACTATTGCAAGAATGGTACAATGGTGTCAATGACGAGTAAAATTAGCATAACTGTTGTTCAAATTGTACAATGGTGTCAATCGTGAATGTTAATAATGTGTGGGATTGGAGAAACAAATGGCATTACTATTAAAAGAATGGTCCAATGGTGTCAATGACGTGTAAAATTAACATTACTATTGTAAAAATTGTACAATGGTGTCAATTGTGAATGTGAATAATGTGTGGGATTCGAGAAAATAATGACACTACTATTGCACGAATGGTACAGTGGTGTCAATCACGAGTAAAATATCATTAATATTCTACAAATTGTAGAATGTTGTAAAAGGTGAATGTCAATAATGTGTGGGATTGGAGTAAAAGTGGCATAACTATTGCAAGAATGGTACAATGGTGTCAATGACGAGTAAAATTAGCATAACTGTTGTTCAAATTGTACAATGGTGTCAATCGTGAATGTTAATAATGTGTGGGATTGGAGAAACAAATGGCATTACTATTAAAAGAATGGTCCAATGGTGTCAATGACGTGTAAAATTAACATTACTATTGTAAAAATTGTACAATGGTGTCAATTGTGAATGTGAATAATGTGTGGGATTCGAGAAAATAATGACACTACTATTGCACGAATGGTACAATGGTGTCAATCACGAGTAAAATATCATTAATATTCTACAAATGGTAGAATGTTGTAAAAGGTGAATGTCAATAATGTGTGGGATTTGAGTAAAAGTGGCATAACTATTGCAAGAATGGTACAATGGTGTCAATGACGAGTAAAATTAGCATAACTGTTGTTCAAATTGTACAATGGTGTCAATCGTGAATGTTAATAATGTGTGGGATTAGAGAAACAAATGGCATTACTATTAAAAGAATGGTCCAATGGTGTCAATGACGTGTAAAATTAACATTACTATTGTAAAAATTGTACAATGGTGTCAATCGTGAATGTGAATAATGTGTGGGATTCGAGAAAATAATGACACTACTATTGCACGAATGGTACAATGGTGTCAATCACGAGTAAAATATCATTAATATTCTACAAATGGTAGAATGTTGTAAAAGGTGAATGTCAATAATGTGTGGGATTTGAGTAAAAGTGGCATAACTATTGCAAGAATGGTACAATGGTGTCAATGACGAGTAAAATTAGCATAACTGTTGTTCAAATTGTACAATGGTGTCAATCGTGAATGTTAATAATGTGTGGGATTAGAGAAACAAATGGCATTACTATTAAAAGAATGGTCCAATGGTGTCAATGACGTGTAAAATTAACATTACTATTGTAAAAATTGTACAATGGTGTCAATCGTGAATGTGAATAATGTGTGGGATTCGAGAAAATAATGACACTACTATTGCACGAATGGTACAATGGTGTCAATCACGAGTAAAATATCATTAATATTGTACAAATGGTACAATGTCGTAAAAGGTGAATGTCAATAATGTGTGGGAGTTGAGTAAAAGTGGCATAACTATTGCAAGAATGGTACAATGGTGTCAATGACGAGTAAAATTAGCATAACTGTTGTTCAAATTGTACAATGGTGTCAATCGTGAATGTTAATAATGTGTGGGATTGGAGAAACAAATGGCATTACTATTAAAAGAATGGTCCAATGGTGTCAATGACGTGTAAAATTAACATTACTATTGTAAAAATTGTACAATGGTGTCAATTGTGAATGTGAATAATGTGTGGGATTCGAGAAAATAATGACACTACTATTGCACGAATGGTACAATGGTGTCAATCACGAGTAAAATATCATTAATATTCTACAAATGGTAGAATGTCGTAAAAGGTGAATGCCAATAATGTGTGGGATTTGAGTAAAAGTGGCATAACTATTGCAAGAATGGTACAATGGTGTCAATGACGAGTAAAATTAGCATAACTGTTGTTCAAATTGTACAATGGTGTCAATCGTGAATGTTAATAATGTGTGGGATTGGAGAAACAAATGGCATTACTATTAAAAGAATGGTCCAATGGTGTCAATGACGTGTAAAATTAACATTACTATTGTAAAAATTGTACAATGGTGTCAATTGTGAATGTGAATAATGTGTGGGATTCGAGAAAATAATGACACTACTATTGCACGAATGGTACAATGGTGTCAATCACGAGTAAAATATCATTAATATTCTACAAATTGTAGAATGTTGTAAAAGGTGAATGTCAATAATGTGTGGGATTGGAGTAAAAGTGGCATAACTATTGCAAGAATGGTACAATGGTGTCAATGACGAGTCAAATAAACATAACTGTTGTTCAAATTGTACAATGGTGTCAATCGTGAATGTTAATAATGTTTGGGATTGGAGAAACAAATGGCATTACTATTAAAAGAATGGTCCAATGGTGTCAATGACGTGTAAAATTAACATTACTATTGTAAAAATTGTACAATGGTGTCAATCGTGAATGTGAATAATGTGTGGGATTCGAGAAAATAATGACACTACTATTGCACGAATGGTACAATGGTGTCAATCACGAGTAAAATATCATTAATATTGTACAAATGGTACAATGTCGTAAAAGGTGAATGTCAATAATGTGTGGGAGTTGAGTAAAAGTGGCATAACTATTGCAAGAATGGTACAATGGTGTCAATGACGAGTAAAATTAGCATAACTGTTGTTCAAATTGTACAATGGTGTCAATCGTGAATGTTAATAATGTGTGGGATTGGAGAAACAAATGGCATTACTATTAAAAGAATGGTCCAATGGTGTCAATGACGTGTAAAATTAACATTACTCTTGTAAAAATTGAACAATGGTGTCAATCATGAACGTGAATAATGTGTGGGATTCGAGAAAATAATGATACTACTATTGCACGAATGGTACAATGGTGTCAATCACGAGTAAAGTATCATTAATATTCTACAAATGGTACAATATTGTCAATGGTGAATGTCAATAATGTGTGGGATGGAGAAAAAATTAACATTAATGTTGCAAGAATGGTGCCGTGGTGTCAATGACGAGTAAAATTAACATTACTGTTCTACAAATGGTACAATGGTGTCAATCATGAATGTGAATGATGTGTGGGATTCGAGAAAATAATGACACTACTATTGCACGAATGGTACAATGGTGTCAATCACGAGTAAAATATCATTAATATTCTTCAAATGGTAGAATGTTGTAAAAGGTGAATGTCAATAATGTGTGGGATTTGAGTAAAAGTGGCATAACTATTGCAAGAATGGTACAATGGTTTCAATGACGAAGCATAACTGTTGTTCAAATTGTACAATGGTGTCAATCGTGAATGTTAATAATGTGTGGGATTAGAGAAACAAATGGCATTACTATTAAAAGAATGGTCCAATGGTGTCAATGACGTGTAAAATTAACATTACTATTGTAAAAATTGTACAATGGTGTCAATCGTGAATGTGAATGATGTGTGGGATTCGAGAAAATAATGACACTACTATTGCACGAATGGTACAATGGTGTCAATCACGAGTAAAATATCAATTAATATTGTACAAATGGTACAATGTCGTAAAAGGTGAATGTCAATAATGTGTGGGAGTTGAGTAAAAGTGGCATAACTATTGCAAGAATGGTACAATGGTGTCAATGACGAGTAAAATTAGCATAACTGTTGTTCAAATTGTACAATGGTGTCAATCGTGAATGTTAATAATGTGTGGGATTGGAGAAACAAATGGCATTACTATTAAAAGAATGGTCCAATGGTGTCAATGACGTGTAAAATTAACATTACTCTTGTAAAAATTGAACAATGGTGTCAATCATGAACGTGAATAATGTGTGGGATTCGAGAAAATAATGATACTACTATTGCACGAATGGTACAATGGTGTCAATCACGAGTAAAGTATCATTAATATTCTACAAATGGTACAATATTGTCAATGGTGAATGTCAATAATGTGTGGGATGGAGAAAAAATTAACATTAATGTTGCAAGAATGGTACCGTGGTGTCAATGAAGAGTAAAATTAACATTACTGTTGTACAAATGGTACAATGGTGTCAATCATGAATGTGAATGATGTGTGGGATTCGAGAAAATAATGACACTACTATTGCACGAATGGTACAATGGTGTCAATCACGAGTAAAATATCATTAATATTCTTCAAATGGTAGAATGTTGTAAAAGGTGAATGTCAATAATGTGTGGGATTTGAGTAAAAGTGGCATAAACTATTGCAAGAATGGTACAATGGTTTCAATGACGAGTAAAATTAGCATAACTGTTGTTCAAATTGTACAATGGTGTCAATCGTGAATGTTAATAATGTGTGGGATTAGAGAAACAAATGGCATTACTATTAAAAGAATGGTCCAATGGTGTCAATGACGTGTAAAATTAACATTACTATTGTAAAAATTGTACAATGGTGTCAATCGTGAATGTGAATAATGTGTGGATTCGAGAAAATAATGACACTACTATTGCACGAATGGTACAATGGTGTCAATCACGAGTAAAATATCATTAATATTGTACAAATGGTACAATGTCGTAAAAGGTGAATGTCAATAATGTGTGGGAGTTGAGTAAAAGTGGCATAACTATTGCAAGAATGGTACAATGGTGTCAATGACGAGTAAAATTAGCATAACTGTTGTTCAAATTGTACAATGGTGTCAATCGTGAATGTTAATAATGTGTGGGATTGGAGAAACAAATGGCATTACTATTAAAAGAATGGTCCAATGGTGTCAATGACGTGTAAAATTAACATTACTCTTGTAAAAATTGAACAATGGTGTCAATCATGAACGTGAATAATGTGTGGGATTCGAGAAAATAATGATACTACTATTGCACGAATGGTACAATGGTGTCAATCACGAGTAAAGTATCATTAATATTCTACAAATGGTACAATATTGTCAATGGTGAATGTCAATAATGTGTGGGATGGAGAAAAAATTAACATTAATGTTGCAAGAATGGTACCGTGGTGTCAATGACGAGTGAAATTAACATTACTGTTTTACAAATGGTACAATGGTGTCAATCATGAATGTGAATGATGTGTGGGATTCGAGAAAATAATGACACTACTATTGCACGAATGGTACAATGGTGTCAATCACGAGTAAAATATCATTAATATTCTTCAAATGGTAGAATGTTGTAAAAGGGAATGTCAATAATGTGTGGGATTTGAGTAAAAGTGGCATAACTATTGCCAAGAATGGTACAATGGTTTCAATGACGAGTAAAATTAGCATAACTGTTGTTCAAATTGTACAATGGTGTCAATCGTGAATGTTAATAATGTGTGGGATTAGAGAAACCAAATGGCATTACTATTAAAAGAATGGGTCCAATGGTGTCAATGACGTGTAAAATTAACATTACTATTGTAAAAATTGTACAATGGTGTCAATCGTGAATGTGAATAATGTGTGGGATTCGAGAAAATAATGACACTACTATTGCACGAATGGTACAATGGTGTCAATCACGAGTAAATATCATTAATATTGTACAAATGGTACAATGTCGTAAAAGGTGAATGTCAATAATGTGTGGGAGTTGAGTAAAAAGTGGCATAACTATTGCAAGAATGGTACAATGGTGTCAATGACGAGTAAAATTAGCATAACTGTTGTTCAAATTGTACAATGGTGTCAATCGTGAATGTTAATAATGTGTGGGATTGAGAAACAAATGGCATTACTATTAAAAGAATGGTCCAATGGTGTCAATGACGTGTAAAATTAACATTACTATTGTAAAACTTGTACAATGGTGTCAATCATGAATGTGAATGATGTGTGGGATTCGAGAAAATAATGACACTACTATTGCACGAATGGTACAATGGTGTCAATCACGAGTAAAATATCATTAATATTCTTCAAATGGTAGAATGTCGTAAAAGGTGAATGCCAATAATGTGTGGGATTTGAGTAAAAGTGGCATAACTATTGCAAGAATGGTACAATGGTGTCAATGACGAGTAAAATTAGCATAACTGTTGTTCAAATTGTACAATGGTGTCAATCGTGAATGTTAATAATGTGTGGGATTGGAGAAACAAATGGCATTACTATTAAAAGAATGGTCCAATGGTGTCAATGACGTGTAAAATTAACATTACTATTGTAAAAATTGTACAATGGTGTCAATTGTGAATGTGAATTAATGTGTGGGATTCGAGAAAATAATGACACTACTATTGCACGAATGGTACAATGGTGTCAATCACGAGTAAAATATCATTAATATTCTACAAATGGTAGAATGTCGTAAAAGGTGAATGCCAATAATGTGTGGGATTTGAGTAAAAGTGGCATAACTATTGCAAGAATGGTACAATGGTGTCAATGACGAGTAAAATTAGCATAACTGTTGTTCAAATTGTACAATGGTGTCAATCGTGAATGTTAATAATGTGTGGGATTGGAGAAACAAATGGCATTACTATTAAAGAATGGTCCAATGGTGTCAATGACGTGTAAAATTAACATTACTATTGTAAAAATTGTACAATGGTGTCAATCGTGAATGTGAATAATGTGTGGGATTCGAGAAAATAATGACACTACTATTGCACGAATGTACAATGGTGTCAATCACGAGTAAAATATCATTAATATTCTACAAATGGTAGAATGTAGTAAAAGGTGAATGCCAATAATGTGTGGGATTTGAGTAAAAAGTGGCATAACTATTGCAAGAATGGTACAATGGTGTCAATGACGAGTAAAATTAGCATAACTGTTGTTCAAATTGTACAATGGTGTCAATCGTGAATGTTAATAATGTGTGGGATTGGAGAAACAAATGGCATTACTATTAAAAGAATGGTCCAATGGTGTCAATGACGTGTAAAATTAACATTACTATTGTAAAAATTGTACAATGGTGTCAATTGTGAATGTGAATAATGTGTGGGATTCGAGAAATAATGACACTACTATTGCACGAATGGTACAATGGTGTCAATCACGAGTAAAATATCATTAATATTCTACAAATGGTAGAATGTCGTAAAAGGTGAATGCCAATAATGTGTGGGATTTGAGTAAAAAGTGGCATAACTATTGCAAGAATGGTACAATGGTGTCAATGACGAGTAAAATTAGCATAACTGTTGTTCAAATTGTACAATGGTGTCAATCGTGAATGTTAATAATGTGTGGGATTGGAGAAACAAATGGCATTACTATTAAAAGAATGGTCCAATGGTGTCAATGACGTGTAAAATTAACATTACTATTGTAAAAATTGTACAATGGTGTCAATTGTGAATGTGAATAATGTGTGGGATTCGAGAAAATAATGACACTACTATTGCACGAATGGTACAATGGTGTCAATCACGAGTAAAATATCATTAATATTCTACAAATTGTAGAATGTTGTAAAAGGTGAATGTCAATAATGTGTGGGATTGGAGTAAAAGTGGCATAACTATTGCAAGAATGGTACAATGGTGTCAATGACGAGTCAAATAAACATAACTGTTGTTCAAATTGTACAATGGTGTCAATCGTGAATGTTAATAATGTTTGGGATTGGAGAAACAAATGGCATTACTATTAAAAGAATGTACAATGGTGTCAATGACGTGTAAAATTAACATTACTATTGTAAAATTGAACAATGGTGTCAATTGTGAATGTGAATAAATGTGTGGGATTCGAGAAAATAATGACACTACTATTGCACGAATGGTACAATGGTGTCAATCACGAGTAAAATATCATTAATATTCTACAAATGGTAGAATGTTGTAAAAGGTGAATGTCAATAATGTGTGGGATTTGAGTAAAAGTGGCATAACTATTGCAAGAATGGTACAATGGTGTCAATGACGAGTAAAATTAGCATAACTGTTGTTCAAATTGTACAATGGTGTCAATCGTGAATGTTAATAATGTGTGGGATTAGAGAAACAAATGGCATTACTATTAAAAGAATGGTCCAATGGTGTCAATGACGTGTAAAATTAACATTACTATTGTAAAATTGTACAATGGTGTCAATCGTGAATGTGAATAATGTGTGGGATTCGAGAAAATAATGACACTACTATTGCACGAATGGTACAATGGTTGTCAATCACGAGTAAATATCATTAATATTGTACAAATGGTACAATGTCGTAAAAGGTGAATGTCAATAATGTGTGGGAGTTGAGTAAAAGTGGCATAACTATTGCAAGAATGGTACAATGGTGTCAATGACGAGTAAAATTAGCATAACTGTTGTTCAAATGTACAATGGTGTCAATCGTGAATGTTAATAATGTGTGGGATTGGAGAAACAAATGGCATTACTATTAAAAGAATGGTCCAATGGTGTCAATGACGTGTAAAATTAACATTACTCTTGTAAAAATTGAACAATGGTGTCAATCATGAACGTGAATAATGTGTGGATTCGAGAAAATAATGATACTACTATTGCACGAATGGTACAATGGTGTCAATCACCGAGTAAAGTATCATTAATATTCTACAAATGGTACAATATTGTCAATGGTGAATGTCAATAATGTGTGGGATGGAGAAAAAATTAACATTAATGTTGCAAGAATGGTGCCGTGGTGTCAATGACGAGTAAAATTAACATTACTGTTCTACAAATGGTACAATGGTGTCAATCATGAATGTGAATGATGTGTGGGATTCGAGAAAATAATGACACTACTATTGCACGAATGGTACAATGGTGTCAATCACGAGTAAAATATCATTAATATTCTTCAAATGGTAGAATGTTGTAAAAGGTGAATGTCAATAATGTGTGGGATTTGAGTAAAAGTGGCATAACTATTGCAAGAATGGTACAATGGTTTCAATGACGAGTAAAATTAGCATAACTGTTGTTCAAATTGTACAATGGTGTCAATCGTGAAATGTTAATAATGTGTGGGATTAGAGAAACAAATGGCATTACTATTAAAAGAATGGTCCAATGGTGTCAATGACGTGTAAAATTAACATTACTATTGTAAAAATTGTACAATGGTGTCAATCGTGATGTGAATGATGTGTGGGATTCGAGAAAATAATGACACTACTATTGCACGAATGGTACAATGGTGTCAATCACGAGTAAAATATCATTAATATTGTACAAATGGTACAATGTCGTAAAAGGTGAATGTCAATAATGTGTGGGAGTTGAGTAAAAGTGGCATAACTATTGCAAGAATGGTACAATGGTGTCAATGACGAGTAAAATTAGCATAACTGTTGTTCAAATTGTACAATGGTGTCAATCGTGAATGTTAATAATGTGTGGGATTGGAGAAACAAATGGCATTACTATTAAAAGAATGGGTCCAATGGTGTCAATGACGTGTAAAATTAACATTACTCTTGTAAAAATTGAACAATGGTGTCAATCATGAACGTGAATAATGTGTGGGATTCGAGAAAATAATGATACTACTATTGCACGAATGGTACAATGGTGTCAATCACGAGTAAAGTATCATTAATATTCTACAAATGGTACAATATTGTCAAATGGTGAATGTCAATAATGTGTGGATGGAGAAAAAATTAACATTAATGTTGCAAGAATGGTGCCGTGGTGTCAATGACGAGTAAAATTAACATTACTGTTCTACAAATGGTACAATGGTGTCAATCATGAATGTGAATGATGTGTGGGGATTCGAGAAAATAATGACACTACTATTGCACGAATGGTACAATGGTGTCAATCACGAGTAAAATATCATTAATATTCTTCAAATGGTAGAATGTTGTAAAAGGTGAATGTCAATAATGTGTGGGATTTGGAGTAAAAGTGGCATAACTATTGCAAGAATGGTACAATGGTTTCAATGACGAGTAAAATTAGCATAACTGTTGTTCAAATTGTACAATGGTGTTCAATCGTGAATGTTAATAATGTGTGGGATTAGAGAAACAAATGGCATTACTATTAAAAGAATGGTCCAATGGTGTCAATGACGTGTAAAATTAACATTACTATTGTAAAAATTGTACAATGGTGTCAATCGTGAATGTGAATGATGTGTGGGATTCGAGAAAATATGACACTACTATTGCACGAATGTACAATGGTGTCAATCACGAGTAAAATATCATTATATTGTACAAATGGTACAATGTCGTAAAAGGTGAATGTCAATAATGTGTGGGAGTTGAGTAAAAGTGGCATAACTATTGCAAGAATGGTACAATGGTGTCAATGACGAGTAAATTAGCATAACTGTTGTTCAAATTGTACAATGGTGTCAATCGTGAATGTTAATAATGTGTGGGATTGGAGAAACAAATGGCATTACTATTAAAAGAATGGTCCAAATGGTGTCAATGACGTGTAAAATTAACATTACTCTTGTAAAAATTGAACAATGGTGTCAATCATGAACGTGAATAATGTGTGGGATTCGAGAAAATAATGATACTACTATTGCACGAAATGGTACAATGGTGTCAATCACGAGTAAAGTATCATTAATATTCTACAAATGGTACAATATTGTCAATGGTGAATGTCAATAATGTGTGGGATGGAGAAAAATTAACATTAATGTTGCAAGAATGGTACCGTGGTGTCAATGACGAGTAAAATTAACATTACTGTTGTACAAATGGTACAATGGTGTCAATCATGAATGTGAATGATGTGTGGGATTCGAGAAAATAATGACACTACTATTGCACGAATGGTACAATGGTGTCAATCACGAGTAAAATATCATTAATATTCTTCAAATGGTAGAATGTTGTAAAAGGTGAATGTCAATAATGTGTGGGATTTGAGTAAAAGTGGCATAACTATTGCAAGAATGGTACAATGGTTTCAATGACGAGTAAAATTAGCATAACTGTTGTTCAAATTGTAACAATGGTGTCAATCGTGAATGTTAATAATGTGTGGGATTAGAGAAACAAATGGCATTACTATTAAAAGAATGGTCCAATGGTGTCAATGACGTGTAAAATTAACATTACTATTGTAAAAATTGTACAATGGTGTCAATCGTGAATGTGAATAATGTGTGGGATTCGAGAAAATAATGACACTACTATTGCACGAATGGTACAATGGTGTCAATCACGAGTAAAATATCATTAATATTGTACAAATGGTACAATGTCGTAAAAGGTGAATGTCAATAATGTGTGGGAGTTGAGTAAAAGTGGCATAACTATTGCAAGAATGGTACAATGGTGTCAATGACGAGTAAAATTAGCATAACTGTTGTTCAAATTGTACAATGGTGTCAATCGTGAATGTTAATAATGTGTGGGATTGGAGAAACAAATGGCATTACTATTAAAAGAATGGTCCAATGGTGTCAATGACGTGTAAAATTAACATTACTCTTGTAAAAATTGAACAATGGTGTCAATCATGAACGTGAATAATGTGTGGGATTCGAGAAAATAATGATACTACTATTGCACGAATGGTACAATGGTGTCAATCACGAGTAAAGTATCATTAATATTCTACAAATGGTACAATATTGTCAATGGTGAATGTCAATAATGTGTGGGATGGAGAAAAAATTAACATTAATGTTGCAAGAATGGTACCGTGTGTCAATGACGAGTGAAATTAACATTACTGTTTTACAAATGGTACAATGGTGTCAATCATGAATGTGAATGATGTGTGGGATTCGAGAAAATAATGACACTACTATTGCACGAATGGTACAATGGTGTCAATCACGAGTAAAATATCATTAATATTCTTCAAATGGTAGAATGTTGTAAAAGGTGAATGTCAATAATGTGTGGGATTTGAGTAAAAGTGGCATAACTATTGCAAGAATGGTACAATGGTTTCAATGACGAGTAAAATTAGCATAACTGTTGTTCAAATTGTACAATGGTGTCAATCGTGAATGTTAATAATGTGTGGGATTAGAGAAACAAATGGCATTACTATTAAAAGAATGGTCCAATGTGTCAATGACGTGTAAAATTAACATTACTATTGTAAAAATTGTACATGGTGTCAATCGTGAATGTGAATAATGTGTGGGATTCCAGAGAAAATAATGACACTACTATTGCACGAATGGTACAATGGTGTCAATCACGAGTAAAATATCATTAATATTGTACAAATGGTACAATGTCGTAAAAGGTGAATGTCAATAATGTGTGGGAGTTGAGTAAAAAGTGGCATAACTATTGCAAGAATGGTACAATGGTGTCAATGACGAGTAAAATTAGCATAACTGTTGTTCAAATTGTACAATGGTGTCAATCGTGAATGTTAATAATGTGTGGGATTGGAGAAACAAATGGCATTACTATTAAAAGAATGGTCCAATGGTGTCAATGACGTGTAAAATTAACATTACTATTGTAAAACTTGTACAATGGTGTCAATCATGAATGTGAATGATGTGTGGATTCGAGAAAATAATGACACTACTATTGCACGAATGGTACAATGGTGTCAATCACGAGTAAAATATCATTAATATTCTTCAAATGGTAGAATGTCGTAAAAGGTGAATGCCCAATAATGTGTGGGATTTTGAGTAAAAGTGGCATAAACTATTGCAAGAATGGTACAATGGTGTCAATGACGAGTAAAATTAGCATAACTGTTGTTCAAATTGTACAATGGTGTCAATCGTGAATGTTAATAATGTGTGGGATTGGAGAAACAAATGGCATTACTATTAAAAGAATGGTCCAATGGTGTCAATGACGTGTAAAATTAACATTACTATTGTAAAAATTGTACAATGGTGTCAATTGTGAATGTGAATAATGTGTGGGATTCGAGAAAATAATGACACTACTATTGCACGAATGGTACAATGGTGTCAATCACGAGTAAAATATCATTAATATTCTACAAATGGTAGAATGTCGTAAAAGGTGAATGCCAATAATGTGTGGGATTTGAGTAAAAGTGGCATAACTATTGCAAGAATGGTACAATGGTGTCAATGACGAGTAAAAATTAGCATAACTGTTGTTCAAATTGTACAATGGTGTCAATCGTGAATGTTAATAATGTGTGGGATTGGAGAAACAAATGGCATTACTATTAAAAGAATGGTCCAATGGTGTCAATGACGTGTAAAATTAACATTACTATTGTAAAAATTGTACAATGGTGTCAATCGTGAATGTGAATAATGTGTGGGATTCGAGAAAATAATGACACTACTATTGCACGAATGGTACAATGGTGTCAATCACGAGTAAAATATCATTAATATTCTACAAATGGTAGAATGTAGTAAAAGGTGAATGCCAATAATGTGTGGGATTTGAGTAAAAGTGGCATAACTATTGCAAGAATGGTACAATGGTGTCAATGACGAGTAAAATTAGCATAACTGTTGTTCAAATTGTACAATGGTGTCAATCGTGAATGTTAATAATGTGTGGGATTGGAGAAACAAATGGCATTACTATTAAAAGAATGGTCGTGTCAATCACGAGTAAAATATCATTAATATTCTACAAATGGTAGAATGTTGTAAAAGGTGAATGTCAATAATGTGTGGGATTTGAGTAAAAGTGGCATAACTATTGCAAGAATGGTACAATGGTTTCAATGACGAGTAAAATTAGCATAACTGTTGTTCAAATTGTACAATGGTGTCAATCGTGAATGTTAATAATGTGTGGGATTAGAGAAACAAATGGCATTACTATTAAAAGAATGGTCCAATGGTGTCAATGACGTGTAAAATTAACATTACTATTGTAAAAATTGTACAATGGTGTCAATCGTGAATGTGAATAATGTGTGGGATTCGAGAAAATAATGACACTACTATTGCACGAATGGTACAATGGTGTCAATCACGAGTAAAATATCATTAATATTGTACAAATGGTACAATGTCGTAAAAGGTGAATGTCAATAATGTGTGGGAGTTGAGTAAAAGTGGCATAACTATTGCAAGAATGGTACAATGGTGTCAATGACGAGTAAAATTAGCATAACTGTTGTTCAAATTGTACAATGGTGTCAATCGTGAATGTTAATAATGTGTGGGATTGGAGAAACAAATGGCATTACTATTAAAAGAATGGTCCAATGGTGTCAATGACGTGTAAAATTAACATTACTATTGTAAAAATTGTACAATGGTGTCAATTGTGAATGTGAATAATGTGTGGGATTCGAGAAAATAATGACACTACTATTGCACGAATGGTACAGTGGTGTCAATCACGAGTAAAATATCATTAATATTCTACAAATTGTAGAATGTTGTAAAAGGTGAATGTCAATAATGTGTGGGATTGGAGTAAAAGTGGCATAACTATTGCAAGAATGGTACAATGGTGTCAATGACGAGTAAAATTAGCATAACTGTTGTTCAAATTGTACAATGGTGTCAATCGTGAATGTTAATAATGTGTGGGATTGGAGAAACAAATGGCATTACTATTAAAAGAATGGTCCAATGGTGTCAATGACGTGTAAAATTAACATTACTATTGTAAAAATTGTACAATGGTGTCAATCGTGAATGTGAATAATGTGTGGGATTCGAGAAAATAATGACACTACTATTGCACGAATGGTACAATGGTGTCAATCACGAGTAAAATATCATTAATATTGTACAAATGGTACAATGTCGTAAAAGGTGAATGTCAATAATGTGTGGGAGTTGAGTAAAAGTGGCATAACTATTGCAAGAATGGTACAATGGTTTCAATGACGAGTAAAATTAGCATAACTGTTGTTCAAATTGTACAATGGTGTCAATCGTGAATGTTAATAATGTGTGGGATTAGAGAAACAAATGGCATTACTATTAAAAGAATGGTCCAATGGTGTCAATGACGTGTAAATTAACATTACTATTGTAAAAATTGTACAATGGTGTCAATCGTGAATGTGAATAATGTGTGGGATTCGAGAAAATAATGACACTACTATTGCACGAATGGTACAATGGTGTCAATCACGAGTAAAATATCATTAATATTGTACAAATGGTACAATGTCGTAAAAGGTGAATGTCAATAATGTGTGGGAGTTGAGTAAAAGTGGCATAACTATTGCAAGAATGGTACAATGGTGTCAATGACGAGTAAAATTAGCATAACTGTTGTTCAAATTGTACAATGGTGTCAATCGTGAATGTTAATAATGTGTGGGATTGGAGAAACAAATGGCATTACTATTAAAAGAATGGTCCAATGGTGTCAATGACGTGTAAAATTAACATTACTATTGTAAAAATTGTACAATGGTGTCAATTGTGAATGTGAATAATGTGTCGGATTCGAGAAAATAATGACACTACTATTGCACGAATGGTACAGTGGTGTCAATCACGAGTAAAATATCATTAATATTCTACAAATTGTAGAATGTTGTAAAAGGTGAATGTCAATAATGTGTGGGATTGGAGTAAAAGTGGCATAACTATTGCAAGAATGGTACAATGGTGTCAATGACGAGTAAAATTAGCATAACTGTTGTTCAAATTGTACAATGGTGTCAATCGTGAATGTTAATAATGTGTGGGATTGGAGAAACAAATGGCATTACTATTAAAAGAATGGTCCAATGGTGTCAATGACGTGTAAAATTAACATTACTATTGTAAAAATTGTACAATGGTGTCAATCGTGAATGTGAATAATGTGTGGGATTCGAGAAAATAATGACACTACTATTGCACGAATGGTACAATGGTGTCAATCACGAGTAAAATATCATTAATATTGTACAAATGGTACAATGTCGTAAAAGGTGAATGTCAATAATGTGTGGGAGTTGAGTAAAAGTGGCATAACTATTGCAAGAATGGTACAATGGTGTCAATGACGAGTAAAATTAGCATAACTGTTGTTCAAATTGTACAATGGTGTCAATCGTGAATGTTAATAATGTGTGGGATTGGAGAAACAAATGGCATTACTATTAAAAGAATGGTCCAATGGTATCAATGACGTGTAAAATTAACATTACTATTGTAAAAATTGTACAATGGTGTCAATGGTGAATGTGAATAATGTGTGGGATTCGAGAAAATAATGACACTACTATTGCACGAATGGTACAATGGTGTCAATCACGAGTAAAATATCATTAATATTCTACAAATTGTAGAATGTTGTAAAAGGTGAATGTCAATAATGTGTGGGAGTTGAGTAAAAGTGGCATAACTATTGCAAGAATGGTACAATGGTGTCAATGACGAGTAAAATTAGCATAACTGTTGTTCAAATTGTACAATGGTGTCAATCGTGAATGTTAATAATGTGTGGGATTGGAGAAACAAATGGCATTACTATTAAAAGAATGGTCCAATGGTGTCAATGACGTGTAAAATTAACATTACTATTGTAAAAATTGTACAATGGTGTCAATTGTGAATGTGAATAATGTGTCGGATTCGAGAAAATAATGACACTACTATTGCACGAATGGTACAGTGGTGTCAATCACGAGTAAAATATCATTAATATTCTACAAATTGTAGAATGTTGTAAAAGGTGAATGTCAATAATGTATGGGATTGGAGTAAAAGTGGCATAACTATTGCAAGAATGGTACAATGGTGTCAATGACGAGTAAAATTAGCATAACTGTTGTTCAAATTGTACAATGGTGTCAATCGTGAATGTTAATAATGTGTGGGATTGGAGAAACAAATGGCATTACTATTAAAAGAATGGTCCAATGGTGTCAATGACGTGTAAAATTAACATTACTATTGTAAAAATTGTACAATGGTGACAATCGTGAATGTGAATAATGTGTGGGATTCGAGAAAATAATGACACTACTATTGCACGAATGGTACAATGGTGTCAATCACGAGTAAAATATCATTAATATTGTACAAATGGTACAATGTCGTAAAAGGTGAATGTCAATAATGTGTGGGAGTTGAGTAAAAGTGGCATAACTATTGCAAGAATGGTACAATGGTGTCAATGACGAGTAAAATTAGCATAACTGTTGTTCAAATTGTACAATGGTGTCAATCGTGAATGTTAATAATGTGTGGGATTGGAGAAACAAATGGCATTACTATTAAAAGAATGGTCCAATGGTATCAATGACGTGTAAAATTAACATTACTATTGTAAAAATTGTACAATGGTGTCAATGGTGAAAGTGAATAATGTGTGGGATTCGAGAAAATAATGACACTACTATTGCACGAATGGTACAATGGTGTCAATCACGAGTAAAATATCATTAATATTCTACAAATTGTAGAATGTTGTAAAAGGTGAATGTCAATAATGTGTGGGAGTTGAGTAAAAGTGGCATAACTATTGCAAGAATGGTACAATGGTGTCAATGACGAGTAAAATTAGCATAACTGTTGTTCAAATTGTACAATGGTGTCAATCGTGAATGTTAATAATGTGTGGGATTGGAGAAACAAATGGCATTACTATTAAAAGAATGGTCCAATGGTGTCAATGACGTGTAAAATTAACATTACTATTGTAAAAATTGTACAATGGTGTCAATTGTGAATGTGAATAATGTGTCGGATTCGAGAAAATAATGACACTACTATTGCACGAATGGTACAGTGGTGTCAATCACGAGTAAAATATCATTAATATTCTACAAATTGTAGAATGTTGTAAAAGGTGAATGTTAATAATGTGTGGGATTGGAGTAAAAGTGGCATAACTATTGCAAGAATGGTACAATGGTGTCAATGACGAGTAAAATTAGCATAACTGTTGTTCAAATTGTACAATGGTGTCAATCGTGAATGTTAATAATGTGTGGGATTGGAGAAACAAATGGCATTACTATTAAAAGAATGGTCCAATGGTGTCAATGACGTGTAAAATTAACATTACTATTGTAAAAATTGTACAATGGTGTCAATCGTGAATGTGAATAATGTGTGGGATTCGAGAAAATAATGACACTACTATTGCACGAATGGTACAGTGGTGTCAATCACGAGTAAAATATCATTAATATTGTACAAATGGTACAATGTCGTAAAAGGTGAATGTCAATAATGTGTGGGAGTTGAGTAAAAGTGGCATAACTATTGCAAGAATGGTACAATGGTGTCAATGACGAGTAAAATTAGCATAACTGTTGTTCAAATTGTACAATGGTGTCAATCGTGAATGTTAATAATGTGTGGGATTGGAGAAACAAATGGCATTACTATTAAAAGAATGGTCCAATGGTATCAATGACGTGTAAAATTAACATTACTATTGTAAAAATTGTACAATGGTGTCAATGGTGAATGTGAATAATGTGTGGGATTCGAGAAAATAATGACACTACTATTGCACGAATGGTACAATGGTGTCAATCACGAGTAAAATATCATTAATATTCTACAAATTGTAGAATGTTGTAAAAGGTGAATGTCAATAATGTGTGGGATTGGAGTAAAAGTGGCATAACTATTGCAAGAATGGTACAATGGTGTCAATGACGAGTCAAATAAACATAACTGTTGTTCAAATTGTACAATGGTGTCAATCGTGAATGTTAATAATGTGTGGGATTGGAGAAACAAATGGCATTACTATTAAAAGAATGGTCCAATGGTGTCAATGACGTGTAAAATTAACATTACTATTGTAAAAATTGTACAATGGTGTCAATTGTGAATGTGAATAATGTGTGGGATTCGAGAAAATAATGACACTACTATTGCACGAATGGTACAATGGTGTCAATCACGAGTAAAATATCATTAATATTCTACAAATGGTAGAATGTTGTAAAAGGTGAATGTCAATAATGTGTGGGATTTGAGTAAAAGTGGCATAACTATTGCAAGAATGGTACAATGGTGTCAATGACGAGTAAAATTAGCATAACTGTTGTTCAAATTGTACAATGGTGTCAATCGTGAATGTTAATAATGTGTGGGATTGGAGAAACAAATGGCATTACTATTAAAAGAATGGTCCAATGGTGTCAATGACGTGTAAAATTAACATTACTATTGTAAAAATTGTACAATGGTGTCAATTGTGAATGTGAATAATGTGTGGGATTCGAGAAAATAATGACACTACTATTGCACGAATGGTACAATGGTGTCAATCACGAGTAAAATATCATTAATATTCTACAAATGGTAGAATGTCGTAAAAGGTGAATGCCAATAATGTGTGGGATTTGAGTAAAAGTGGCATAACTATTGCAAGAATGGTACAATGGTGTCAATGACGAGTAAAATTAGCATAACTGTTGTTCAAATTGTACAATGGTGTCAATCGTGAATGTTAATAATGTGTGGGATTGGAGAAACAAATGGCATTACTATTAAAAGAATGGTCCAATGGTGTCAATGACGTGTAAAATTAACATTACTATTGTAAAAATTGTACAATGGTGTCAATCGTGAATGTGAATAATGTGTGGGATTCGAGAAAATAATGACACTACTATTCCACGAATGGTACAATGGTGTCAATCACGAGTAAAATATCATTAATATTGTACAAATGGTACAATGTCGTAAAAGGTGAATGTCAATAATGTGTGGGAGTTGAGTAAAAGTGGCATAACTATTGCAAGAATGGTACAATGGTGTCAATGACGAGTAAAATTAGCATAACTGTTGTTCAAATTGTACAATGGTGTCAATCGTGAATGTTAATAATGTGTGGGATTGGAGAAACAAATGGCATTACTATTAAAAGAATGGTCCAATGGTATCAATGACGTGTAAAATTAACATTACTATTGTAAAAATTGTACAATGGTGTCAATGGTGAATGTGAATAATGTGTGGGATTCGAGAAAATAATGACACTACTATTGCACGAATGGTACAATGGTGTCAATCACGAGTAAAATATCATTAATATTCTACAATTTGTAGAATGTTGTAAAAGGTGAATGTCAATAATGTGTGGGATTGGAGTAAAAGTGGCATAACTATTGCAAGAATGGTACAATGGTGTCAATGACGAGTAAAATAAACAAAACTGTTGTTCAAATTGTACAATGGTGTCAATCGTGAATGTTAATAATGTTTGGGATTGGAGAAACAAATGGCATTACTATTAAAAGAATGGTACAATGGTGTCAATGACGTGTAAAATTAACATTACTCTTGTAAAAATTGAACAATGGTGTCAATCATGAACGTGAATAATGTGTGGGATTCGAGAAAATAATGATACTACTATTGCACGAATGGTACAATGGTGTCAATCACGAGTAAAGTATCATTAATATTCTACAAATGGTACAATATTGTCAATGGTGAATGTCAATAATGTGTGGGATGGAGAAAAAATTAACATTAATGTTGCAAGAATGGTACCGTGGTGTCAATGACGAGTAAAATTAACATTACTGTTGTACAAATGGTACAATGGTGTCAATCATGAATGTGAATGATGTGTGGGATTCGAGAAAATAATGACACTACTATTGCACGAATGGTACAATGGTGTCAATCACGAGTAAAATATCATTAATATTCTACAAATGGTAGAATGTTGTAAAAGGTGAATGTCAATAATGTGTGGGATTTGAGTAAAAGTGGCATAACTATTGCAAGAATGGTACAATGGTGTCAATGACGAGTAAAATTAGCATAACTGTTGTTCAAATTGTACAATGGTGTCAATCGTGAATGTTAATAATGTGTGGGATTGGAGAAACAAATGGCATTACTATTAAAAGAATGGTCCAATGGTGTCAATGACGTGTAAAATTAACATTACTATTGTAAAAATTGTACAATGGTGTCAATGGTGAATGTGAATAATGTGTGGGATTCGAGAAAATAATGACACTACTATTGACGAATGGTACAATGGTGTCAATCACGAGTAAAATATCATTAATATTCTACAAATTGTAGAATGTTGTAAAAGGTGAATGTCAATAATGTGTGGGATTGGAGTAAAAGTGGCATAACTATTGCAAGAATGGTACAATGGTGTCAATGACGAGTAAAATAAACATAACTGTTGTTCAAATTGTACAATGGTGTCAATCTTGAATGTTAATAATGTTTGGGATTGGAGAAACAAATGGCATTACTATTAAAAGAATGGTACAATGGTGTCAATGACGTGTAAAATTAACATTACTCTTGTAAAAATTGAACAATGGTGTCAATCATGAACGTGAATAATGTGTGGGATTCGAGAAAATAATGATACTACTATTGCACGAATGGTACAATGGTGTCAATCACGAGTAAAGTATCATTAATATTCTACAAATGGTACAATATTGTCAATGGTGAATGTCAATAATGTGTGGGATGGAGAAAAAATTAACATTAATGTTGCAAGAATGTTACCGTGGTGTCAATGACGAGTAAAATTAACATTACTGTTGTACAAATGGTACAATGGTGTCAATCATGAATGTGAATGATGTGTGGGATTCGAGAAAATAATGACACTACTATTGCACGAATGGTACAATGGTGTCAATCACGAGTAAAATATCATTAATATTCTACAAATGGTAGAATGTTGTAAAAGGTGAATGTCAATAATGTGTGGGATTTGAGTAAAAGTGGCATAACTATTGCAAGAATGGTACAATGGTTTCAATGACGAGTAAAATTAGCATAACTGTTGTTCAAATTGTACAATGGTGTCAATCGTGAATGTTAATAATGTGTGGGATTAGAGAAACAAATGGCATTACTATTAAAAGAATGGTCCAATGGTGTCAATGACGTGTAAAATTAACATTACTATTGTAAAAATTGTACAATGGTGTCAATGGTGAATGTGAATAATGTGTGGGATTCGAGAAAATAATGACACTACTATTGCACGAATGGTACAATGGTGTCAATCACGAGTAAAATATCATTAATATTGTACAAATGGTACAATGTCGTAAAAGGTGAATGTCAATAATGTGTGGGAGTTGAGTAAAAGTGGCATAACTATTGCAAGAATAGTACAATGGTGTCAATGACGAGTAAAATTAGCATAACTGTTGTTTAAATTGTACAATGGTGTCAATCGTGAATGTTAATAATGTGTGGGATTGGAGAAACAAATGGCATTACTATTAAAAGAATGGTCCAATGGTGTCAATGACGTGTAAAATTTACATTACTATTGTAAAAATTGAACAATGGTGTCAATCGTGAATGTGAATAATATGTGGGATTCGAGAAAATAATGACACTACTATTGCACGAATGGTACACTGGTGTCAATCACGAGTAAAATATCATTAATATTGTACAAATGGTACAATGTTGTAAAAGGTGAATGTCAATAATGTGTGGGATTTGAGTAAAAGTGGCATAACTATTGCAAGAATGGTACAATGGTGTCAATGACGAGTAAAATTAGCATAACTGTTGTTCAAATTGTACAATGGTGTCAATCGTGAATGTTAATAATGTGTGGGATTGGAGAAACAAATGGCATTACTATTAAAAGAATGGTCCAATGGTGTCAATGACGTGTAAAATTAACATTACTATTGTAAAAATTGTACAATGGTGTCAATTGTGAATGTGAATAATGTGTGGGATTCGAGAAAATAATGACACTACTATTGCACGAATGGTACAATGGTGTCAATCACGAGTAAAATATCATTAATATTCTACAAATGGTAGAATGTCGTAAAAGGTGAATGTCAATAATGTGTGGGATTTGAGTAAAAGTGGCATAACTATTGCAAGAATGGTACAATGGTGTCAATGACGAGTAAAATTAGCATAACTGTTATTCAAATTGTACAATGGTGTCAATCGTGAATGTTAATAATGTGTGGGATTGGAGAAACAAATGGCATTACTATTAAAAGAATGGTCCAATGGTGTCAATGACGTGTAAAATTAACATTACTATTGTAAAAATTGTACAATGGTGTCAATTGTGAATGTGAATAATGTGTGGGATTCGAGAAAATAATGACACTACTATTGCACGAATGGTACAATGGTGTCAATCACGAGTAAAATATCATTAATATTCTACAAATGGTAGAATGTCGTAAAAGGTGAATGCCAATAATGTGTGGGATTTGAGTAAAAGTGGCATAACTATTGCAAGAATGGTACAATGGTGTCAATGACGAGTAAAATTAGCATAACTGTTGTTCAAATTGTACAATGGTGTCAATCGTGAATGTTAATAATGTGTGGGATTAGAGAAACAAATGGCATTACTATTAAAAGAATGGTCCAATGGTGTCAATGACGTGTAAAATTAACATTACTATTGTAAAAATTGTACAATGGTGTCAATGGTGAATGTGAATAATGTGTGGGATTCGAGAAAATAATGACACTACTATTGCACGAATGGTACAATGGTGTCAATCACGAGTAAAATATCATTAATATTCTACAAATGGTAGAATGTTGTAAAAGGTGAATGTCAATAATGTGTGGGATTTGAGTAAAAGTGGCATAACTATTGCAAGAATGGTACAATGGTGTCAATGACGAGTAAAATTAGCATAACTGTTGTTCAAATTGTACAATGGTGTCAATCGTGAATGTTAATAATGTGTGGGATTGGAGAAACAAATGGCATTACTATTAAAAGAATGGTCCAATGGTGTCAATGACGTGTAAAATTAACATTACTATTGTAAAAATTGTACAATGGTGTCAATTGTGAATGTGAATAATGTGTGGGATTCGAGAAAATAATGACACTACTATTGCACGAATGGTACAATGGTGTCAATCACGAGTAAAATATCATTAATATTCTACAAATGGTAGAATGTCGTAAAAGGTGAATGCCAATAATGTGTGGGATTTGAGTAAAAGTGGCATAACTATTGCAAGAATGGTACAATGGTGTCAATGACGAGTAAAATTAGCATAACTGTTGTTCAAATTGTACAATGGTGTCAATCGTGAATGTTAATAATGTGTGGGATTGGAGAAACAAATGGCATTACTATTAAAAGAATGGTCCAATGGTGTCAATGACGTGTAAAATTAACATTACTATTGTAAAAATTGTACAATGGTGTCAATGGTGAATGTGAATAATGTGTGGGATTCGAGAAAATAATGACACTACTATTGCACGAATGGTACAATGGTGTCAATCACGAGTAAAATATCATTAATATTCTACAAATGGTAGAATGTTGTAAAAGGTGAATGTCAATAATGTGTGGGATTTGAGTAAAAGTGGCATAACTATTGCAAGAATGGTACAATGGTGTCAATGACGAGTAAAATTAGCATAACTGTTGTTCAAATTGTACAATGGTGTCAATCGTGAATGTTAATAATGTGTGGGATTGGAGAAACAAATGGCATTACTATTAAAAGAATGGTCCAATGGTATCAATGACGTGTAAAATTAACATTACTATTGTAAAAATTGTACAATGGTGTCAATGGTGAATGTGAATAATGTGTGGGATTCGAGAAAATAATGACACTACTATTGCACGAATGGTACAATGGTGTCAATCACGAGTAAAATATCATTAATATTCTACAAATTGTAGAATGTTGTAAAAGGTGAATGTCAATAATGTGTGGGATTGGAGTAAAAGTGGCATAACTATTGCAAGAATGGTACAATGGTGTCAATGACGAGTAAAATAAACAAAACTGTTGTTCAAATTGTACAATGGTGTCAATCGTGAATGTTAATAATGTTTGGGATTGGAGAAACAAATGGCATTACTATTAAAAGAATGGTACAATGGTGTCAATGACGTGTAAAATTAACATTACTCTTGTAAAAATTGAACAATGGTGTCAATCATGAACGTGAATAATGTGTGGGATTCGAGAAAATAATGATACTACTATTGCACGAATGGTACAATGGTGTCAATCACGAGTAAAGTATCATTAATATTCTACAAATGGTACAATATTGTCAATGGTGAATGTCAATAATGTGTGGGATGGAGAAAAAATTAACATTAATGTTGCAAGAATGGTACCGTGGTGTCAATGACGAGTAAAATTAACATTACTGTTGTACAAATGGTACAATGGTGTCAATCATGAATGTGAATGATGTGTGGGATTCGAGAAAATAATGACACTACTATTGCACGAATGGTACAATGGTGTCAATCACGAGTAAAATATCATTAATATTCTACAAATGGTAGAATGTTGTAAAAGGTGAATGTCAATAATGTGTGGGATTTGAGTAAAAGTGGCATAACTATTGCAAGAATGGTACAATGGTGTCAATGACGAGTAAAATTAGCATAACTGTTGTTCAAATTGTACAATGGTGTCAATCGTGAATGTTAATAATGTGTGGGATTGGAGAAACAAATGGCATTACTATTAAAAGAATGGTCCAATGGTGTCAATGACGTGTAAAATTAACATTACTATTGTAAAAATTGTACAATGGTGTCAATGGTGAATGTGAATAATGTGTGGGATTCGAGAAAATAATGACACTACTATTGACGAATGGTACAATGGTGTCAATCACGAGTAAAATATCATTAATATTCTACAAATTGTAGAATGTTGTAAAAGGTGAATGTCAATAATGTGTGGGATTGGAGTAAAAGTGGCATAACTATTGCAAGAATGGTACAATGGTGTCAATGACGAGTAAAATAAACATAACTGTTGTTCAAATTGTACAATGGTGTCAATCTTGAATGTTAATAATGTTTGGGATTGGAGAAACAAATGGCATTACTATTAAAAGAATGGTACAATGGTGTCAATGACGTGTAAAATTAACATTACTCTTGTAAAAATTGAACAATGGTGTCAATCATGAACGTGAATAATGTGTGGGATTCGAGAAAATAATGATACTACTATTGCACGAATGGTACAATGGTGTCAATCACGAGTAAAGTATCATTAATATTCTACAAATGGTACAATATTGTCAATGGTGAATGTCAATAATGTGTGGGATGGAGAAAAAATTAACATTAATGTTGCAAGAATGTTACCGTGGTGTCAATGACGAGTAAAATTAACATTACTGTTGTACAAATGGTACAATGGTGTCAATCATGAATGTGAATGATGTGTGGGATTCGAGAAAATAATGACACTACTATTGCACGAATGGTACAATGGTGTCAATCACGAGTAAAATATCATTAATATTCTACAAATGGTAGAATGTTGTAAAAGGTGAATGTTAATAATGTGTGGGATTTGAGTAAAAGTGGCATAACTATTGCAAGAATGGTACAATGGTTTCAATGACGAGTAAAATTAGCATAACTGTTGTTCAAATTGTACAATGGTGTCAATCGTGAATGTTAATAATGTGTGGATTAGAGAAACAAATGGCATTACTATTAAAAGAATGGTCAATGGTGTCAATGACGTGTAAAATTAACATTACTATTGTAAAAATTGTACAATGGTGTCAATCGTGAATGTGAATAATGTGTGGGATTCGAGAAAATAATGACACTACTATTGCACGAATGGTACAATGGTGTCAATCACGAGTAAAATATCATTAATATTGTACAAATGGTACAATGTTGTAAAAGGTGAATGTCAATAATGTGTGGGAGTTGAGTAAAAGTGGCATAACTATTGCAAGAATGGTACAATGGTGTCAATGACGAGTAAAATTAGCATAACTGTTGTTCAAATTGTACAATGGTGTCAATCGTGAATGTTAATAATGTGTGGGATTGGAGAAACAAATGGCATTACTATTAAAAGAATGGTCCAATGGTGTCAATGACGTGTAAAATTTACATTACTATTGTAAAAATTGAACAATGGTGTCAATCGTGAATGTGAATAATATGTGGGATTCGAGAAAATAATGACACTACTATTGCACGAATGGTACACTGGTGTCAATCACGAGTAAAATATCATTAATATTGTACAAATTGTACAATGTTGTAAAAGGTGAATGTCAATAATGTGTGGGATTTGAGTAAAAGTGGCATAACTATTGCAAGAATGGTACAATGGTGTCAATGACGAGTAAAATTAGCATAACTGTTGTTCAAATTGTACAATGGTGTCAATCGTGAATGTTAATAATGTGTGGGATTGGAGAAACAAATGGCATTACTATTAAAAGAATGGTCCAATGGTGTCAATGACGTGTAAAATTAACATTACTATTGTAAAAATTGTACAATGGTGTCAATTGTGAATGTGAATAATGTGTGGGATTCGAGAAAATAATGACACTACTATTGCACGAATGGTACAATGGTGTCAATCACGAGTAAAATATCATTAATATTCTACAAATGGTAGAATGTTGTAAAAGGTGAATGTCAATAATGTGTGGGATTTGAGTAAAAGTGGCATAACTATTGCAAGAATGGTACAATGGTGTCAATGACGAGTAAAATTAGCATAACTGTTGTTCAAATTGTACAATGGTGTCAATCGTGAATGTTAATAATGTGTGGGATTGGAGAAACAAATGGCATTACTATTAAAAGAATGGTCCAATGGTGTCAATGACGTGTAAAATTAACATTACTATTGTAAAAATTGTACAATGGTGTCAATTGTGAATGTGAATAATGTGTGGGATTCGAGAAAATAATGACACTACTATTGCACGAATGGTACAATGGTGTCAATCACGAGTAAAATATCATTAATATTCTACAAATGGTAGAATGTCGTAAAAGGTGAATGCCAATAATGTGTGGGATTTGAGTAAAAGTGGCATAACTATTGCAAGAATGGTACAATGGTGTCAATGACGAGTAAAATTAGCATAACTGTTGTTCAAATTGTACAATGGTGTCAATCGTGAATGTTAATAATGTGTGGGATTAGAGAAACAAATGGCATTACTATTAAAAGAATGGTCCAATGGTGTCAATGACGTGTAAAATTAACATTACTATTGTAAAAATTGTACAATGGTGTCAATGGTGAATGTGAATAATGTGTGGGATTCGAGAAAATAATGACACTACTATTGCACGAATGGTACAATGGTGTCAATCACGAGTAAAATATCATTAATATTCTACAAATGGTAGAATGTTGTAAAAGGTGAATGTCAATAATGTGTGGGATTTGAGTAAAAGTGGCATAACTATTGCAAGAATGGTACAATGGTGTCAATGACGAGTAAAATTAGCATAACTGTTGTTCAAATTGTACAATGGTGTCAATCGTGAATGTTAATAATGTGTGGGATTGGAGAAACAAATGGCATTACTATTAAAAGAATGGTCCAATGGTGTCAATGACGTGTAAAATTAACATTACTATTGTAAAAATTGTACAATGGTGTCAATGGTGAATGTGAATAATGTGTGGGATTCGAGAAAATAATGACACTACTATTGCACGAATGGTACAATGGTGTCAATCACGAGTAAAATATCATTAATATTCTACAAATTGTAGAATGTTGTAAAAGGTGAATGTCAATAATGTGTGGGATTGGAGTAAAAGTGGCATAACTATTGCAAGAATGGTACAATGGTGTCAATGACGAGTAAAATAAACATAACTGTTGTTCAAATTGTACAATGGTGTCAATCGTGAATGTTAATAATGTTTGGGATTGGAGAAACAAATGGCATTACTATTAAAAGAATGGTCCAATGGTGTCAATGACGTGTAAAATTAACATTACTATTGTAAAAATTGTACAATGGTGTCAATGGTGAATGTGAATAATGTGTGGGATTCGAGAAAATAATGACACTACTATTGCACGAATGGTACAATGGTGTCAATCACGAGTAAAATATCATTAATATTCTACAAATGGTAGAATGTTGTAAAAGGTGAATGTCAATAATGTGTGGGATTGGAGTAAAAGTGGCGTAACTATTGCAAGAATGGTACAATGGTGTCAATGACGAGTAAAATTAGCATAACTGTTGTTCAAATTGTACAATGGTGTCAATCGTGAATGTTAATAATGTGTGGGATTGGAGAAACAAATGGCATTACTATTAAAAGAATGGTCCAATGGTGTCAATGACGTGTAAAATTAACATTACTATTGTAAAAATTGTACAACGGTGTCAATCGTGAATGTGAATAATGTGTGGGATTCGAGAAAATAATGACACTACTATTGCACGAATGGTACAATGGTGTCAATCACGAGTAAAATATCATTAATATTCTACAAATGGTAGAATGTTGTAAATGGTGAATGTCAATAATGTGTGGGAGTTGAGTAAAAGTGGCATAACTATTGCAAGAATGGTACAATGGTGTCAATGACGAGTAAAATTAGCATAACTGTTGTTCAAATTGTACAATGGTGTCAATCGTGAATGTTAATAATGTGTGGGATTGGAGAAACAAATGGCATTACTATTAAAAGAATGGTCCAATGGTGTCAATGACGTGTAAAATTAACATTACTATTGTAAAAATTGTACAATGGTGTCAATTGTGAATGTGAATAATGTGTGGGATTCGAGAAAATAATGACACTACTATTGCACGAATGGTACAATGGTGTCAATCACGAGTAAAATATCATTAATATTCTACAAATGGTAGAATGTTGTAAAAGGTAAATGTCAATAATGTGTGGGATTTGAGTAAAAGTGGCATAACTATTGCAAGAATGGTACAATGGTGTCAATGACGAGTAAAATTAGCATAACTGTTGTTCAAATTGTACAATGGTGTCAATCGTGAATGTTAATAATGTGTGGGATTGGAGAAACAAATGGCATTACTATTAAAAGAATGGTCCAATGGTGTCAATGACGTGTAAATTTAACATTACTATTGTAAAAATTGTACAATGGTGTCAATTGTGAATGTGAATAATGTGTGGGATTCGAGAAAATAATGACACTACTATTGCACGAATGGTACAATGGTGTCAATCACGAGTAAAATATCATTAATATTCTACAAATGGTACAATGTTGTAAAAGGTGAATGTCAATAATGTGTGGGATTGGAGTAAAAGTGGCGTAACTATTGCAAGAATGGTACAATGGTGTCAATGACGAGTAAAATTAGCATAACTGTTGTTCAAATTGTACAATGGTGTCAATCGTGAATGTTAATAATGTGTGGGATTGGAGAAACAAATGGCATTACTATTAAAAGAATGGTCCAATGGTGTCAATGACGTGTAAAATTAACATTACTATTGTAAAAATTGTACAATGGTGTCAATGGTGAATGTGAATAATGTGTGGGATTCGAGAAAATAATGACACTACTATTGCACGAATGGTACAATGGTGTCAATCACGAGTAAAATATCATTAATATTTACAAATGGTAGAATGTTGTAAAAGGTGAATGTCAATAATGTGTGGGATTGGAGTAAAAGTGGCGTAACTATTGCAAGAATGGTACAATGGTGTCAATGACGAGTAAAATTAGCATAACTGTTGTTCAAATTGTACAATGGTGTCAATCGTGAATGTTAATAATGTGTGGGATTGGAGAAACAAATGGCATTACTATTAAAAGAATGGTCCAAGGGTGTCAATGACGTGTAAAATTAACATTACTATTGTAAAAATTGTACAACGGTGTCAATCGTGAATGTGAATAATGTGTGGGATTCGAGAAAATAATGACACTACTATTGCACGAATGGTACAATGGTGTCAATCACGAGTAAAATATCATTAATATTCTACAAATGGTAGAATGTTGTAAAAGGTAAATGTCAATAATGTGTGGGATTTGAGTAAAAGTGGCATAACTATTGCAAGAATGGTACAATGGTGTCAATGACGAGTAAAATTAGCATAACTGTTGTTCAAATTGTACAATGGTGTCAATCGTGAATTTTAATAATGTGTGGGATTGGAGAAACAAATGGCATTACTATTAAAAGAATGGTCCAATGGTGTCAATGACGTGTAAATTTAACATTACTATTGTAAAAATTGTACAATGGTGTCAATTGTGAATGTGAATAATGTGTGGGATTCGAGAAAATAATGACACTACTATTGCACGAATGGTACAATGGTGTCAATCACGAGTAAAATATCATTAATATTCTACAAATGGTACAATGTTGTAAAAGGTGAATGCCAATAATGTGTGGGATTTGAGTAAAAGTGGCATAACTATTGCAAGAATGGTACAATGGTGTCAATGACGAGTAAAATTAGCATAACTGTTGTTCAAATTGTACAATGGTGTCAATCGTGAATGTTAATAATGTGTGGGATTGGAGAAACAAATGGCATTACTATTAAAAGAATGGTCCAATGGTGTCAATGACGTGTAAAATTAACATTACTATTGTAAAAATTGTACAATGGTGTCAATGGTGAATGTGAATAATGTGTGGGATTCGAGAAAATAATGACACTACTATTGCACGAATGGTACAATGGTGTCAATCACGAGTAAAATATCATTAATATTCTACAAATGGTAGAATGTTGTAAAAGGTGAATGTCAATAATGTGTGGGATTGGAGTAAAAGTGGCGTAACTATTGCAAGAATGGTACAATGGTGTCAATGACGAGTAAAATTAGCATAACTGTTGTTCAAATTGTACAATGGTGTCAATCGTGAATGTTAATAATGTGTGGGATTGGAGAAACAAATGGCATTACTATTAAAAGAATGGTCCAATGGTGTCAATGACGTGTAAAATTAACATTACTATTGTAAAAATTGTACAATGGTGTCAATGGTGAATGTGAATAATGTGTGGGATTCGAGAAAATAATGACACTACTATTGCACGAATGGTACAATGGTGTCAATCACGAGTAAAATATCATTAATATTTACAAATGGTAGAATGTTGTAAAAGGTGAATGTCAATAATGTGTGGGATTGGAGTAAAAGTGGCTTAACTATTGCAAGAATGGTACAATGGTGTCAATGACGAGTAAAATTAGCATAACTGTTGTTCAAATTGTACAATGGTGTCAATCGTGAATGTTAATAATGTGTGGGATTGGAGAAACAAATGGCATTACTATTAAAAGAATGGTCCAAGGGTGTCAATGACGTGTAAAATTAACATTACTATTGTAAAAATTGTACAACGGTGTCAATCGTGAATGTGAATAATGTGTGGGATTCGAGAAAATAATGACACTACTATTGCACGAATGGTACAATGGTGTCAATCACGAGTAAAATATCATTAATATTGTACAAATGGTAGAATGTTGTAAAAGGTGAATGTCAATAATGTGTGGGATTGGAGTAAAAGTGGCATAACTATTGCAAGAATGTTACAATGGTGTCAATGACGAGTAAAATTAGCATAACTGTTGTTCAAATTGTACAATGGTGTCAATCGTGAATGTTAATAATGTGTGGGATTGGAGAAACAAATGTCATTACTATTAAAAGAATGGTCCAAGGGTGTCAATGACGTGTAAAATTAACATTACTATTGTAAAAATTGTACAATGGTGTCAATTGTGAATGTGAATAATGTGTGGGATTCGAGAAAATAATGACACTACTATTGCACGAATGGTACAATGGTGTCAATCACGAGTAAAATATCATTAATATTCTATAAATAGTAGAATGTTGTAAAAGGTGAATGTCAATAATGTGTGGGATTGGAGTAAAAGTGGCATAACTATTGCAAGAATGGTACAATGGTGTCAATGACGAGTAAAATTAGCATAACTGTTGTTCAAATTGTACAATGGTGTCAATCGTGAATGTTAATAATGTGTGGGATTGGAGAAACAAATGGCATTACTATTAAAAGAATGGTCCAAGGGTGTCAATGACGTGTAAAATTAACATTACTATTGTAAAAATTCTACAATGGTGTCAATCGTGAATGTGAATAATGTGTGGGATTCGAGAAAATAATGACACTACTATTGCACGAATGGTACAATGGTGTCAATCACGAGTAAAATATCATTAATATTCTACAAATAGTAGAATGTTGTAAAAGGTGAATGTCAATAATGTGTGGGATTGGAGTAAAAGTGGCATAACTATTGCAAGAATGGTACAATGGTGTCAATGACGAGTAAAATTAGCATAACTGTTGTTCAAATTGTACAATGGTGTCAATCGTGAATGTTAATAATGTGTGGGATTGGAGAAACAAATGGCATTACTATTAAAAGAATGGTCCAAGGGTGTCAATGACGTGTAAAATTAACATTACTATTGTAAAAATTGTACAACGGTGTCAATCGTGAATGTGAATAATGTGTGGGATTCGAGAAAATAATGACACTACTATTGCACGAATGGTACAATGGTGTCAATCACGAGTAAAATATCATTAATATTGTACAAATGGTACAATGTTGTAAAAGGTGAATGTCAATAATGTGTGGGAGTTGAGTAAAAGTGGCATAACTATTGCAAGAATGGTACAATGGTGTCAATGACGAGTAAAATTAGCATAACTGTTGTTCAAATTGTACAATGGTGTCAATCGTGAATGTTAATAATGTGTGGGATTGGAGAAACAAATGGCATTACTATTAAAAGAATGGTCCAAGGGTGTCAATGACGTGTAAAATTAACATTACTATTGTAAAAATTGTACAACGGTGTCAATCGTGAATGTGAATAATGTGTGGGATTCGAGAAAATAATGACACTACTATTGCACGAATGGTACAATGGTGTCAATCACGAGTAAAATATCATTAATATTGTACAAATGGTACAATGTTGTAAATGGTGAATGTCAATAATGTGTGGGAGTTGAGTAAAAGTGGCATAACTATTGCAAGAATGGTACAATGGTGTCAATGACGAGTAAAATTAGCATAACTGTTGTTCAAATTGTACAATGGTGTCAATCGTGAATGTTAATAATGTTTGGGATTGGAGAAACAAATGGCATTACTAGTAAAAGAATGGTCCAAGGGTGTCAATGACGTGTAAAATTAACATTACTATTGTAAAAATTGTACAACGGTGTCAATCGTGAATGTGAATAATGTGTGGGATTCGAGAAAATAATGACACTACTATTGCACGAATGGTACAATGGTGTCAATCACGAGTAAAATATCATTAATATTGTACAAATGGTACAATGTTGTAAATGGTGAATGTCAATAATGTGTGGGAGTTGAGTAAAAGTGGCATAACTATTGCAAGAATGGTACAATGGTGTCAATGACGAGTAAAATTAGCATAACTGTTGTTCAAATTGTACAATGGTGTCAATCGTGAATGTTAATAATGTGTGGGATTGGAGAAACAAATGGCATTACTATTAAAAGAATGGTCCAATGGTGTCAATGACGTGTAAAATTAACATTACTATTGTAAAAATTGAACAATGGTGTCAATCGTGAATGTGAATAATGTGTGGGATTCGAGAAAATAATGACACTACTATTGCACGAATGGTACAATGGTGTCAATCACGAGTAAAATATCATTAATATTCTACAAATAGTACAATGTTGTAAAAGGTGAATGTCAATAATGTGTGGGATTGGAGTAAAAGTGGCATACCTATTGCAAGAATGGTACAATGGTGTCAATGACGAGTAAAATTAGCATAACTGTTGTTCAAATTGTACAATGGTGTCAATCGTGAATGTTAATAATGTTTGGGATTGGAGAAACAAATGGCATTACTATTAAAAGAATGGTCCAAGGGTGTCAATGACGTGTAAAATTAACATTACTATTGTAAAAATTGTACAACGGTGTCAATCGTGAATGTGAATAATGTGTGGGATTCGAGAAAATAATGACACTACTATTGCACGAATGGTACAATGGTGTCAATCACGAGTAAAATATCATTAATATTGTACAAATGGTACAATGTTGTAAATGGTGAATGTCAATAATGTGTGGGAGTTGAGTAAAAGTGGCATAACTATTGCAAGAATGGTACAATGGTGTCAATGACGAGTAAAATTAGCATAACTGTTGTTCAAATTGTACAATGGTGTCAATCGTGAATGTTAATAATGTTTGGGATTGGAGAAACAAATGGCATTACTAGTAAAAGAATGGTACAATGGTGTCAATGACGTGTAAAATTAACATTACTATTGTAAAAATTGTACAATGGTGTCAATCGTGAATGTGAATAATATGTGGGATTCGAGAAAATAATGACTCTACTATTGCACGAATGGTACAATGGTGTCAATCACGAGTAAAATATCATTAATATTCTACAAATAGTAGAATGTTGTAAAAGGTGAATGTCAATAATGTGTGGGATTGGAGTAAAAGTGGCATAACTATTGCAAGAATGGTACAATGGTGTCAATGACGAGTAAAATTAGCATAACTGTTGTTCAAATTGTACAATGGTGTCAATCGTGAATTTTAATAATGTGTGGGATTGGAGAAACAAATGGCATTACTATTAAAAGAATGGTCCAAGGGTGTCAATGACGTGTAAATTTAACATTACTATTGTAAAAATTGTACAATGGTGTCAATTGTGAATGTGAATAATGTGTGGGATTCGAGAAAATAATGACACTACTATTGCACGAATGGTACAATGGTGTCAATCACGAGTAAAATATCATTAATATTCTACAAATGGTACAATGTTGTAAAAGGTGAATGCCAATAATGTGTGGGATTTGAGTAAAAGTGGCATAACTATTGCAAGAATGGTACAATGGTGTCAATGACGAGTAAAATAAACATAACTGTTGTTCAAATTGTACAATGGTGTCAATCGTGAATGTTAATAATGTGTGGGATTGGAGAAACAAATGGCATTACTATTAAAAGAATGGTACAATGGTGTCAATGACGTGTAAAATTAACATTACTATTGTAAAAATTGAACAATGGTGTCAATGGTGAATGTGAATAATGTGTGGGATTCGAGAAAATAATGACACTACTATTGCACGAATGGTACAATGGTGTCAATCACGAGTAAAATATCATTAATATTCTACAAATGGTAGAATGTTGTAAAAGGTGAATGTCAATAATGTGTGGGATTGGAGTAAAAGTGGCGTAACTATTGCAAGAATGGTACAATGGTGTCAATGACGAGTAAAATTAGCATAACTGTTGTTCAAATTGTACAATGGTGTCAATCGTGAATGTTAATAATGTGTGGGATTGGAGAAACAAATGGCATTACTATTAAAAGAATGGTCCAATGGTGTCAATGACGTGTAAAATTAACATTACTATTGTAAAAATTGTACAATGGTGTCAATGGTGAATGTGAATAATGTGTGGGATTCGAGAAAATAATGACACTACTATTGCACGAATGGTACAATGGTGTCAATCACGAGTAAAATATCATTAATATTTACAAATGGTAGAATGTTGTAAAAGGTGAATGTCAATAATGTGTGGGATTGGAGTAAAAGTGGCTTAACTATTGCAAGAATGGTACAATGGTGTCAATGACGAGTAAAATTAGCATAACTGTTGTTCAAATTGTACAATGGTGTCAATCGTGAATGTTAATAATGTGTGGGATTGGAGAAACAAATGGCATTACTATTAAAAGAATGGTCCAAGGGTGTCAATGACGTGTAAAATTAACATTACTATTGTAAAAATTGTACAACGGTGTCAATCGTGAATGTGAATAATGTGTGGGATTCGAGAAAATAATGACACTACTATTGCACGAATGGTACAATGGTGTCAATCACGAGTAAAATATCATTAATATTCTACAAATGGTAGAATGTTGTAAATGGTGAATGTCAATAATGTGTGGGAGTTGAGTAAAAGTGGCATAACTATTGCAAGAATGGTACAATGGTGTCAATGACGAGTAAAATTAGCATAACTGTTGTTCAAATTGTACAATGGTGTCAATCGTGAATGTTAATAATGTGTGGGATTGGAGAAACAAATGGCATTACTATTAAAAGAATGGTCCAATGGTGTCAATGACGTGTAAAATTAACATTACTATTGTAAAAATTGTACAATGGTGTCAATTGTGAATGTGAATAATGTGTGGGATTCGAGAAAATAATGACACTACTATTGCACGAATGGTACAATGGTGTCAATCACGAGTAAAATATCATTAATATTCTACAAATGGTAGAATGTTGTAAAAGGTGAATGTCAATAATGTGTGGGATTGGAGTAAAAGTGGCATAACTATTGCAAGAATGGTACAATGGTGTCAATGACGAGTAAAATTAGCATAACTGTTGTTCAAATTGTACAATGGTGTCAATCGTGAATGTTAATAATGTGTGGGATTGGAGAAACAAATGGCATTACTAGTAAAAGAATGGTCCAATGGTGTCAATGACGTGTAAATTTTACATTACTATTGTAAAAATGGTACAATGTTGTCAATCGTGAATGTGAATAATATGTGGGATTCGAGAAAATAATGACACTACTATTGCACGAATGGTACACTGGTGTCAATCACGAGTAAAATATCATTAATATTGTACAAATGGTACAATGTTGTAAAGGTGAATGTCAATAATGTGTGGGAGTTGAGTAAAAGTGGCATAACTATTGCAAGAATGGTACAATGGTGTCAATGACGAGTAAAATAAACATAACTGTTGTTCAAATTGTACAATGGTGTCAATCGTGAATGTTAATAATGTTTGGGATTGGAGAAACAAATGGCATTACTAGTAAAAGAATGGTACAATGGTGTCAATGACGTGTAAAATTAACATTACTATTGTAAAAATTCTACAATGGTGTCAATCGTGAATGTGAATAATGTGTGGGATTCGAGAAAATAATGACACTACTATTGCACGAATGGTACAATGGTGTCAATCACGAGTAAAATATCATTAATATTGTACAAATGGTACAATGTTGTAAAAGGTGAATGTCAATAATGTGTGGGATTGGAGTAAAAGTGGCATAACTATTGCAAGAATGGTACAATGGTGTCAATGACGAGTAAAATTAGCATAACTGTTGTTCAAATTGTACAATGGTGTCAATCGTGAATGTTAATAATGTGTGGGATTGGAGAAACAAATGGCATTACTATTAAAAGAATGGTCCAAGGGTGTCAATGACGTGTAAAATTAACATTACTATTGTAAAAATTCTACAATGGTGTCAATCGTGAATGTGAATAATGTGTGGGATTCGAGAAAATAATGACACTACTATTGCACGAATGGTACAATGGTGTCAATCACGAGTAAAATATCATTAATATTCTACAAATAGTAGAATGTTGTAAAAGGTGAATGTCAATAATGTGTGGGATTGGAGTAAAAGTGGCATAACTATTGCAAGAATGGTACAATGGTGTCAATGACGAGTAAAATTAGCATAACTGTTGTTCAAATTGTACAATGGTGTCAATCGTGAATGTTAATAATGTGTGGGATTGGAGAAACAAATGGCATTACTATTAAAAGAATGGTCCAAGGGTGTCAATGACGTGTAAAATTAACATTACTATTGTAAAAATTGTACAACGGTGTCAATCGTGAATGTGAATAATGTGTGGGATTCGAGAAAATAATGACACTACTATTGCACGAATGGTACAATGGTGTCAATCACGAGTAAAATATCATTAATATTCTACAAATAGTAGAATGTTGTAAAAGGTGAATGTCAATAATGTGTGGGATTGGAGTAAAAGTGGCATAACTATTGCAAGAATGGTACAATGGTGTCAATGACGAGTAAAATTAGCATAACTGTTGTTCAAATTGTACAATGGTGTCAATCGTGAATGTTAATAATGTGTGGGATTGGAGAAACAAATGGCATTACTATTAAAAGAATGGTCCAAGGGTGTCAATGACGTGTAAAATTAACATTACTATTGTAAAAATTGTACAACGGTGTCAATCGTGAATGTGAATAATGTGTGGGATTCGAGAAAATAATGACACTACTATTGCACGAATGGTACAATGGTGTCAATCACGAGTAAAATATCATTAATATTGTACAAATGGTACAATGTTGTAAAAGGTGAATGTCAATAATGTGTGGGAGTTGAGTAAAAGTGGCATAACTATTGCAAGAATGGTACAATGGTGTCAATGACGAGTAAAATTAGCATAACTGTTGTTCAAATTGTACAATGGTGTCAATCGTGAATGTTAATAATGTGTGGGATTGGAGAAACAAATGGCATTACTATTAAAAGAATGGTCCAAGGGTGTCAATGACGTGTAAAATTAACATTACTATTGTAAAAATTGTACAACGGTGTCAATCGTGAATGTGAATAATGTGTGGGATTCGAGAAAATAATGACACTACTATTGCACGAATGGTACAATGGTGTCAATCACGAGTAAAATATCATTAATATTGTACAAATGGTACAATGTTGTAAATGGTGAATGTCAATAATGTGTGGGAGTTGAGTAAAAGTGGCATAACTATTGCAAGAATGGTACAATGGTGTCAATGACGAGTAAAATTAGCATAACTGTTGTTCAAATTGTACAATGGTGTCAATCGTGAATGTTAATAATGTTTGGGATTGGAGAAACAAATGGCATTACTAGTAAAAGAATGGTCCAAGGGTGTCAATGACGTGTAAAATTAACATTACTATTGTAAAAATTGTACAACGGTGTCAATCGTGAATGTGAATAATGTGTGGGATTCGAGAAAATAATGACACTACTATTGCACGAATGGTACAATGGTGTCAATCACGAGTAAAATATCATTAATATTGTACAAATGGTACAATGTTGTAAATGGTGAATGTCAATAATGTGTGGGAGTTGAGTAAAAGTGGCATAACTATTGCAAGAATGGTACAATGGTGTCAATGACGAGTAAAATTAGCATAACTGTTGTTCAAATTGTACAATGGTGTCAATCGTGAATGTTAATAATGTGTGGGATTGGAGAAACAAATGGCATTACTATTAAAAGAATGGTCCAATGGTGTCAATGACGTGTAAAATTAACATTACTATTGTAAAAATTGAACAATGGTGTCAATCGTGAATGTGAATAATGTGTGGGATTCGAGAAAATAATGACACTACTATTGCACGAATGGTACAATGGTGTCAATCACGAGTAAAATATCATTAATATTCTACAAATAGTACAATGTTGTAAAAGGTGAATGTCAATAATGTGTGGGATTGGAGTAAAAGTGGCATACCTATTGCAAGAATGGTACAATGGTGTCAATGACGAGTAAAATTAGCATAACTGTTGTTCAAATTGTACAATGGTGTCAATCGTGAATGTTAATAATGTTTGGGATTGGAGAAACAAATGGCATTACTATTAAAAGAATGGTCCAAGGGTGTCAATGACGTGTAAAATTAACATTACTATTGTAAAAATTGTACAACGGTGTCAATCGTGAATGTGAATAATGTGTGGGATTCGAGAAAATAATGACACTACTATTGCACGAATGGTACAATGGTGTCAATCACGAGTAAAATATCATTAATATTGTACAAATGGTACAATGTTGTAAAAGGTGAATGTCAATAATGTGTGGGAGTTGAGTAAAAGTGGCATAACTATTGCAAGAATGGTACAATGGTGTCAATGACGAGTAAAATTAGCATAACTGTTGTTCAAATTGTACAATGGTGTCAATCGTGAATGTTAATAATGTGTGGGATTGGAGAAACAAATGGCATTACTATTAAAAGAATGGTCCAAGGGTGTCAATGACGTGTAAAATTAACATTACTATTGTAAAAATTGTACAACGGTGTCAATCGTGAATGTGAATAATGTGTGGGATTCGAGAAAATAATGACACTACTATTGCACGAATGGTACAATGGTGTCAATCACGAGTAAAATATCATTAATATTGTACAAATGGTACAATGTTGTAAATGGTGAATGTCAATAATGTGTGGGAGTTGAGTAAAAGTGGCATAACTATTGCAAGAATGGTACAATGGTGTCAATGACGAGTAAAATTAGCATAACTGTTGTTCAAATTGTACAATGGTGTCAATCGTGAATGTTAATAATGTTTGGGATTGGAGAAACAAATGGCATTACTAGTAAAAGAATGGTCCAAGGGTGTCAATGACGTGTAAAATTAACATTACTATTGTAAAAATTGTACAACGGTGTCAATCGTGAATGTGAATAATGTGTGGGATTCGAGAAAATAATGACACTACTATTGCACGAATGGTACAATGGTGTCAATCACGAGTAAAATATCATTAATATTGTACAAATGGTACAATGTTGTAAATGGTGAATGTCAATAATGTGTGGGAGTTGAGTAAAAGTGGCATAACTATTGCAAGAATGGTACAATGGTGTCAATGACGAGTAAAATTAGCATAACTGTTGTTCAAATTGTACAATGGTGTCAATCGTGAATGTTAATAATGTGTGGGATTGGAGAAACAAATGGCATTACTATTAAAAGAATGGTCCAATGGTGTCAATGACGTGTAAAATTAACATTACTATTGTAAAAATTGAACAATGGTGTCAATCGTGAATGTGAATAATGTGTGGGATTCGAGAAAATAATGACACTACTATTGCACGAATGGTACAATGGTGTCAATCACGAGTAAAATATCATTAATATTCTACAAATAGTACAATGTTGTAAAAGGTGAATGTCAATAATGTGTGGGATTGGAGTAAAAGTGGCATACCTATTGCAAGAATGGTACAATGGTGTCAATGACGAGTAAAATTAGCATAACTGTTGTTCAAATTGTACAATGGTGTCAATCGTGAATGTTAATAATGTTTGGGATTGGAGAAACAAATGGCATTACTATTAAAAGAATGGTCCAAGGGTGTCAATGACGTGTAAAATTAACATTACTATTGTAAAAATTGTACAACGGTGTCAATCGTGAATGTGAATAATGTGTGGGATTCGAGAAAATAATGACACTACTATTGCACGAATGGTACAATGGTGTCAATCACGAGTAAAATATCATTAATATTGTACAAATGGTACAATGTTGTAAATGGTGAATGTCAATAATGTGTGGGAGTTGAGTAAAAGTGGCATAACTATTGCAAGAATGGTACAATGGTGTCAATGACGAGTAAAATTAGCATAACTGTTGTTCAAATTGTACAATGGTGTCAATCGTGAATGTTAATAATGTTTGGGATTGGAGAAACAAATGGCATTACTAGTAAAAGAATGGTACAATGGTGTCAATGACGTGTAAAATTAACATTACTATTGTAAAAATTGTACAATGGTGTCAATCGTGAATGTGAATAATATGTGGGATTCGAGAAAATAATGACTCTACTATTGCACGAATGGTACAATGGTGTCAATCACGAGTAAAATATCATTAATATTCTACAAATAGTAGAATGTTGTAAAAGGTGAATGTCAATAATGTGTGGGATTGGAGTAAAAGTGGCATAACTATTGCAAGAATGGTACAATGGTGTCAATGACGAGTAAAATTAGCATAACTGTTGTTCAAATTGTACAATGGTGTCAATCGTGAATGTTAATAATGTGTGGGATTGGAGAAACAAATGGCATTACTATTAAAAGAATGGTCCAAGGGTGTCAATGACGTGTAAAATTAACATTACTATTGTAAAAATTGTACAATGGTGTCAATTGTGAATGTGAATAATGTGTGGGATTCGAGAAAATAATGACACTACTATTGCACGAATGGTACAATAGTGTCAATCACGAGTAAAATATCATTAATATTCTACAAATGGTAGAATGTTGTAAATGGTGAATGTCAATAATGTGTGGGATTGGAGTAAAAGTGGCATAACTATTGCAAGAATGGTACAATGGTGTCAATGACGAGTAAAATAAACATAACTGTTGTTCAAATTGTACAATGGTGTCAATCGTGAATGTTAATAATGTTTGGGATTGGAGAAACAAATGGCATTACTATTAAAAGAATGGTACAATGGTGTCAATGACGTGTAAAATTAACATTACTATTGTAAAAATTGAACAATGGTGTCAATCGTGAATGTGAATAATGTGTGGGATTCGAGAAAATAATGACACTACTATTGCACGAATGGTACAATGGTGTCAATCACGAGTAAAATATCATTAATATTGTACAAATGGTACAATGTTGTAAAAGGTGAATGTCAATAATGTGTGGGAGTTGAGTAAAAGTGGCATAACTATTGCAAGAATGGTACAATGGTGTCAATGACGAGTAAAATTAGCATAACTGTTGTTCAAATTGTACAATGGTGTCAATCGTGAATGTTAATAATGTGTGGGATTGGAGAAACAAATGGCATTACTATTAAAAGAATGGTCCAAGGGTGTCAATGACGTGTAAAATTAACATTACTATTGTAAAAATTGTACAACGGTGTCAATCGTGAATGTGAATAATGTGTGGGATTCGAGAAAATAATGACACTACTATTGCACGAATGGTACAATGGTGTCAATCACGAGTAAAATATCATTAATATTGTACAAATGGTACAATGTTGTAAATGGTGAATGTCAATAATGTGTGGGAGTTGAGTAAAAGTGGCATAACTATTGCAAGAATGGTACAATGGTGTCAATGACGAGTAAAATTAGCATAACTGTTGTTCAAATTGTACAATGGTGTCAATCGTGAATGTTAATAATGTTTGGGATTGGAGAAACAAATGGCATTACTAGTAAAAGAATGGTCCAAGGGTGTCAATGACGTGTAAAATTAACATTACTATTGTAAAAATTGTACAACGGTGTCAATCGTGAATGTGAATAATGTGTGGGATTCGAGAAAATAATGACACTACTATTGCACGAATGGTACAATGGTGTCAATCACGAGTAAAATATCATTAATATTCTACAAATGGTAGAATGTTGTAAATGGTGAATGTCAATAATGTGTGGGAGTTGAGTAAAAGTGGCATAACTATTGCAAGAATGGTACAATGGTGTCAATGACGAGTAAAATTAGCATAACTGTTGTTCAAATTGTACAATGGTGTCAATGACGAGTAAAATTAGCATAACTGTTGTTCAAATTGTACAATGGTGTCAATCGTGAATGTTAATAATGTTTGGGATTGGAGAAACAAATGGCATTACTAGTAAAAGAATGGTACAATGGTGTCAATGACGTGTAAAATTAACATTACTATTGTAAAAATTGTACAATGGTGTCAATCGTGAATGTGAATAATGTGTGGGATTCGAGAAAATAATGACACTACTATTGCACGAATGGTACAATGGTGTCAATCACGAGTAAAATATCATTAATATTCTACAAATGGTAGAATGTTGTAAAAGGTGAATGTCAATAATGTGTGGGAATTGAGTAAAAGTGGCATAACTATTGCAAGAATGGTACAATGGTGTCAATGACGAGTAAAATTAGCATAACTGTTGTTCAAATTGTACAATGGTGTCAATCGTGAATGTTAATAATGTGTGGGATTGGAGAAACAAATGGCATTACTATTAAAAGAATGGTCCAAGGGTGTCAATGACGTGTAAAATTAACATTACTATTGTAAAAATTGTACAATGGTGTCAATCGTGAATGTGAATAATGTGTGGGATTCGAGAAAATAATGACACTACTATTGCACGAATGGTACAATGGTGTCAATCACGAGTAAAATATCATTAATATTCTACAAATAGTAGAATGTTGTAAAAGGTGAATGTCAATAATGTGTGGGATTGGAGTAAAAGTGGCATAACTATTGCAAGAATGGTACAATGGTGTCAATGACGAGTAAAATTAGCATAACTGTTGTTCAAATTGTACAATGGTGTCAATCGTGAATGTTAATAATGTGTGGGATTGGAGAAACAAATGGCATTACTATTAAAAGAATGGTCCAAGGGTGTCAATGACGTGTAAAATTAACATTACTATTGTAAAAATTGTACAATGGTGTCAATCGTGAATGTGAATAATGTGTGGGATTCGAGAAAATAATGACACTACTATTGCACGAATGGTACAATGGTGTCAATCACGAGTAAAATATCATTAATATTGTACAAATGGTACAATGTTGTAAAAGGTGAATGTCAATAATGTGTGGGAATTGAGTAAAAGTGGCATAACTATTGCAAGAATGGTACAATGGTGTCAATGACGAGTAAAATTAGCATAACTGTTGTTCAAATTGTACAATGGTGTCAATCGTGAATGTTAATAATGTGTGGGATTGGAGAAACAAATGGCATTACTATTAAAAGAATGTTCCAAGGGTGTTAATGACGTGTAAAATTAACATTACTATTGTAAAAATTGTACAATGCTGTCAATCGTGAATGTGAATAATGTGTGGGATTCGAGAAAATAATGACACTACTATTGCACGAATGGTACAATGGTGTCAATCACGAGTAAAATATCATTAAAATTGTACAAATGGTACAATGTTGTAAAAGGTGAATGTCAATAATGTGTGGGAATTGAGTAAAAGTGGCATAACTATTGCAAGAATGGTACAATGGTGTCAATGACGAGTAAAATTAGCATAACTGTTGTTCAAATTGTACAATGGTGTCAATCGTGAATGTTAATAATGTGTGGGATTGGAGAAACAAATGGCATTACTATTAAAAAAATGGTCCAAGGGTGTCAATGACGTGTAAAATTAACATTACTATTGTAAAAATTGTACAACGGTGTCAATCGTGAATGTGAATAATGTGTGGGATTCGAGAAAATAATGACACTACTATTGCACGAATGGTACAATGGTGTCAATCACGAGTAAAATATCATTAATATTCTACAAATGGTAGAATGTTGTAAATGGTGAATGTCAATAATGTGTGGGATTGGAGTAAAAGTGGCATAACTATTGCAAGAATGGTACAATGGTGTCAATGACGAGTAAAATAAACATAACTGTTGTTCAAATTGTACAATGGTGTCAATCGTGAATGTTAATAATGTTTGGGATTGGAGAAACAAATGGCATTACTATTAAAAGAATGGTACAATGGTGTCAATGACGTGTAAAATTAACATTACTATTGTAAAAATTGAACAATGGTGTCAATCGTGAATGTGAATAATGTGTGGGATTCGAGAAAATAATGACACTACTATTGCACGAATGGTACAATGGTGTCAATCACGAGTAAAATATCATTAATATTGTACAAATGGTACAATGTTGTAAAAGGTGAATGTCAATAATGTGTGGGAGTTGAGTAAAAGTGGCATAACTATTGCAAGAATGGTACAATGGTGTCAATGACGAGTAAAATTAGCATAACTGTTGTTCAAATTGTACAATGGTGTCAATCGTGAATGTTAATAATGTGTGGGATTGGAGAAACAAATGGCATTACTATTAAAAGAATGGTCCAAGGGTGTCAATGACGGGTAAAATTAACATTACTATTGTAAAAATTGTACAACGGTGTCAATCGTGAATGTGAATAATGTGTGGGATTCGAGAAAATAATGACACTACTATTGCACGAATGGTACAATGGTGTCAATCACGAGTAAAATATCATTAATATTGTACAAATGGTACAATGTTGTAAATGGTGAATGTCAATAATGTGTGGGAGTTGAGTAAAAGTGGCATAACTATTGCAAGAATGGTACAATGGTGTCAATGACGAGTAAAATTAGCATAACTGTTGTTCAAATTGTACAATGGTGTCAATCGTGAATGTTAATAATGTTTGGGATTGGAGAAACAAATGGCATTACTAGTAAAAGAATGGTCCAAGGGTGTCAATGACGTGTAAAATTAACATTACTATTGTAAAAATTGTACAACGGTGTCAATCGTGAATGTGAATAATGTGTGGGATTCGAGAAAATAATGACACTACTATTGCACGAATGGTACAATGGTGTCAATCACGAGTAAAATATCATTAATATTGTACAAATGGTACAATGTTGTAAATGGTGAATGTCAATAATGTGTGGGAGTTGAGTAAAAGTGGCATAACTATTGCAAGAATGGTACAATGGTGTCAATGACGAGTAAAATTAGCATAACTGTTGTTCAAATTGTACAATGGTGTCAATGACGAGTAAAATTAGCATAACTGTTGTTCAAATTGTACAATGGTGTCAATCGTGAATGTTAATAATGTTTGGGATTGGAGAAACAAATGGCATTACTAGTAAAAGAATGGTACAATGGTGTCAATGACGTGTAAAATTAACATTACTATTGTAAAAATTGAACAATGGTGTCAATCGTGAATGTGAATAATGTGTGGGATTCGAGAAAATAATGACACTACTATTGCACGAATGGTACAATGGTGTCAATCACGAGTAAAATATCATTAATATTCTACAAATGGTAGAATGTTGTAAAAGGTGAATGTCAATAATGTGTGGGAATTGAGTAAAAGTGGCATAACTATTGCAAGAATGGTACAATGGTGTCAATGACGAGTAAAATTAGCATAACTGTTGTTCAAATTGTACAATGGTGTCAATCGTGAATGTTAATAATGTGTGGGATTGGAGAAACAAATGGCATTACTATTAAAAGAATGGTCCAAGGGTGGCAATGACGTGTAAAATTAACATTACTATTGTAAAAATTGTACAATGGTGTCAATCGTGAATGTGAATAATGTGTGGGATTCGAGAAAATAATGACACTACTATTGCACGAATGGTACAATGGTGTCAATCACGAGTAAAATATCATTAATATTCTACAAATAGTAGAATGTTGTAAAAGGTGAATGTCAATAATGTGTGGGATTGGAGTAAAAGTGGCATAACTATTGCAAGAATGGTACAATGGTGTCAATGACGAGTAAAATTAGCATAACTGTTGTTCAAATTGTACAATGGTGTCAATCATGAATGTTAATAATGTGTGGGATTGGAGAAACAAATGGCATTACTATTAAAAGAATGGTCCAAGGGTGTCAATGACGTGTAAAATTAACATTACTATTGTAAAAATTGTACAATGGTGTCAATCGTGAATGTGAATAATGTGTGGGATTCGAGAAAATAATGACACTACTATTGCACGAATGGTACAATGGTGTCAATCACGAGTAAAATATCATTAATATTGTACAAATGGTACAATGTTGTAAAAGGTGAATGTCAATAATGTGTGGGAATTGAGTAAAAGTGGCATAACTATTGCAAGAATGGTACAATGGTGTCAATGACGAGTAAAATTAGCATAACTGTTGTTCAAATTGTACAATGGTGTCAATCGTGAATGTTAATAATGTGTGGGATTGGAGAAACAAATGGCATTACTATTAAAAGAATGTTCCAAGGGTGTTAATGACGTGTAAAATTAACATTACTATTGTAAAAATTGTACAATGCTGTCAATCGTGAATGTGAATAATGTGTGGGATTCGAGAAAATAATGACACTACTATTGCACGAATGGTACAATGGTGTCAATCACGAGTAAAATATCATTAAAATTGTACAAATGGTACAATGTTGTAAAAGGTGAATGTCAATAATGTGTGGGAATTGAGTAAAAGTGGCATAACTATTGCAAGAATGGTACAATGGTGTCAATGACGAGTAAAATTAGCATAACTGTTGTTCAAATTGTACAATGGTGTCAATCGTGAATGTTAATAATGTGTGGGATTGGAGAAACAAATGGCATTACTATTAAAAAAATGGTCCAAGGGTGTCAATGACGTGTAAAATTAACATTACTATTGTAAAAATTGTACAACGGTGTCAATCGTGAATGTGAATAATGTGTGGGATTCGAGAAAATAATGACACTACTATTGCACGAATGGTACAATGGTGTCAATCACGAGTAAAATATCATTAATATTCTACAAATGGTAGAATGTTGTAAATGGTGAATGTCAATAATGTGTGGGAATTGAGTAAAAGTGGCATAACTATTGCAAGAATGGTACAATGGTGTCAATGACGAGTAAAATTAGCATAACTGTTGTTCAAATTGTACAATGGTGTCAATCGTGAATGTTAATAATGTGTGGGATTGGAGAAACAAATGGCATTACTATTAAAAGAATGGTCCAAGGGTGGCAATGACGTGTAAAATTAACATTACTATTGTAAAAATTGTACAATGGTGTCAATCGTGAATGTGAATAATGTGTGGGATTCGAGAAAATAATGACACTACTATTGCACGAATGGTACAATGGTGTCAATCACGAGTAAAATATCATTAATATTCTACAAATAGTAGAATGTTGTAAAAGGTGAATGTCAATAATGTGTGGGATTGGAGTAAAAGTGGCATAACTATTGCAAGAATGGTACAATGGTGTCAATGACGAGTAAAATTAGCATAACTGTTGTTCAAATTGTACAATGGTGTCAATCGTGAATGTTAATAATGTGTGGGATTGGAGAAACAAATGGCATTACTATTAAAAGAATGGTCCAAGGGTGTCAATGACGTGTAAAATTAACATTACTATTGTAAAAATTGTACAATGGTGTCAATCGTGAATGTGAATAATGTGTGGGATTCGAGAAAATAATGACACTACTATTGCACGAATGGTACAATGGTGTCAATCACGAGTAAAATATCATTAATATTGTACAAATGGTACAATGTTGTAAAAGGTGAATGTCAATAATGTGTGGGAATTGAGTAAAAGTGGCATAACTATTGCAAGAATGGTACAATGGTGTCAATGACGAGTAAAATTAGCATAACTGTTGTTCAAATTGTACAATGGTGTCAATCGTGAATGTTAATAATGTGTGGGATTGGAGAAACAAATGGCATTACTATTAAAAGAATGTTCCAAGGGTGTTAATGACGTGTAAAATTAACATTACTATTGTAAAAATTGTACAATGGTGTCAATCGTGAATGTGAATAATGTGTGGGATTCGAGAAAATAATGACACTACTATTGCACGAATGGTACAATGGTGTCAATCACGAGTAAAATATCATTAATATTCTACAAATGGTAGAATGTTGTAAAAGGTGAATGTCAATAATGTGTGGGATTTGAGTAAAAGTGGCATAACTATTGCAAGAATGGTACAATGGTGTCAATGACGAGTAAAATTAGCATAACTGTTGTTCAAATTGTACAATGGTGTCAATCGTGAATGTTAATAATGTGTGGGATTGGAGAAACAAATGGCATTACTATTAAAAGAATGGTCCAATGGTGTCAATGACGTGTAAAATTAACATTACTATTGTAAAAATTGTACAATGGTGTCAATCGTGAATGTGAATAATGTGTGGGATTCGAGAAAATAATGACACTACTATTGCACGAATGGTACAATGGTGTCAATCACTAGTAAAATATCATTAATATTCTACAAATAGTAGAATGTTGTAAAAGGTGAATGTCAATAATGTGTGGGATTGGAGTAAAAGTGGCATAACTATTGCAAGAATGGTACAATGGTGTCAATGACGAGTAAAATTAGCATAACTGTTGTTCAAATTGTACAATGGTGTCAATCGTGAATGTTAATAATGTGTGGGATTGGAGAAACAAATGGCATTACTATTAAAAAAATGGTCCAAGGGTGTCAATGACGTGTAAAATTAACATTACTATTGTAAAAATTGTACAACGGTGTCAATCGTGAATGTGAATAATGTGTGGGATTCGAGAAAATAATGACACTACTATTGCACGAATGGTACAATGGTGTCAATCACGAGTAAAATATCATTAATATTCTACAAATGGTAGAATGTTGTAAATGGTGAATGTCAATAATGTGTGGGATTGGAGTAAAAGTGGCATAACTATTGCAAGAATGGTACAATGGTGTCAATGACGAGTAAAATAAACATAACTGTTGTTCAAATTGTACAATGGTGTCAATCGTGAATGTTAATAATGTTTGGGATTGGAGAAACAAATGGCATTACTATTAAAAGAATGGTACAATGGTGTCAATGACGTGTAAAATTAACATTACTATTGTAAAAATTGAACAATGGTGTCAATCGTGAATGTGAATAATGTGTGGGATTCGAGAAAATAATGATACTACTATTGCACGAATGGTACAATGGTGTCAATCACGAGTAAAATATCATTAATATTGTACAAATGGTACAATGTTGTAAAAGGTGAATGTCAATAATGTGTGGGAGTTGAGTAAAAGTGGCATAACTATTGCAAGAATGGTACAATGGTGTCAATGACGAGTAAAATTAGCATAACTGTTGTTCAAATTGTACAATGGTGTCAATCGTGAATGTTAATAATGTTTGGGATTGGAGAAACAAATGGCATTACTAGTAAAAGAATGGTACAATGGTGTCAATGACGTGTAAAATTAACATTACTATTGTAAAAATTGTACAATGGTGTCAATCGTGAATGTGAATAATGTGTGGGATTCGAGAAAATAATGACACTACTATTGCACGAATGGTACAATGGTGTCAATCACGAGTAAAATATCATTAATATTCTACAAATGGTAGAATGTTGTAAAAGGTGAATGTCAATAATGTGTGGGAATTGAGTAAAAGTGGCATAACTATTGCAAGAATGGTACAATGGTGTCAATGACGAGTAAAATTAGCATAACTGTTGTTCAAATTGTACAATGGTGTCAATCGTGAATGTTAATAATGTGTGGGATTGGAGAAACAAATGGCATTACTATTAAAAGAATGGTCCAAGGGTGGCAATGACGTGTAAAATTAACATTACTATTGTAAAAATTGTACAATGGTGTCAATCGTGAATGTGAATAATGTGTGGGATTCGAGAAAATAATGACACTACTATTGCACGAATGGTACAATGGTGTCAATCACGAGTAAAATATCATTAATATTCTACAAATAGTAGAATGTTGTAAAAGGTGAATGTCAATAATGTGTGGGATTGGAGTAAAAGTGGCATAACTATTGCAAGAATGGTACAATGGTGTCAATGACGAGTAAAATTAGCATAACTGTTGTTCAAATTGTACAATGGTGTCAATCGTGAATGTTAATAATGTGTGGGATTGGAGAAACAAATGGCATTACTATTAAAAGAATGGTCCAAGGGTGTCAATGACGTGTAAAATTAACATTACTATTGTAAAAATTGTACAATGGTGTCAATCGTGAATGTGAATAATGTGTGGGATTCGAGAAAATAATGACACTACTATTGCACGAATGGTACAATGGTGTCAATCACGAGTAAAATATCATTAATATTGTACAAATGGTACAATGTTGTAAAAGGTGAATGTCAATAATGTGTGGGAATTGAGTAAAAGTGGCATAACTATTGCAAGAATGGTACAATGGTGTCAATGACGAGTAAAATTAGCATAACTGTTGTTCAAATTGTACAATGGTGTCAATCGTGAATGTTAATAATGTGTGGGATTGGAGAAACAAATGGCATTACTATTAAAAGAATGTTCCAAGGGTGTTAATGACGTGTAAAATTAACATTACTATTGTAAAAATTGTACAATGGTGTCAATCGTGAATGTGAATAATGTGTGGGATTCGAGAAAATAATGACACTACTATTGCACGAATGGTACAATGGTGTCAATCACGAGTAAAATATCATTAATATTCTACAAATGGTAGAATGTTGTAAAAGGTGAATGTCAATAATGTGTGGGATTTGAGTAAAAGTGGCATAACTATTGCAAGAATGGTACAATGGTGTCAATGACGAGTAAAATTAGCATAACTGTTGTTCAAATTGTACAATGGTGTCAATCGTGAATGTTAATAATGTGTGGGATTGGAGAAACAAATGGCATTACTATTAAAAGAATGGTCCAATGGTGTCAATGACGTGTAAAATTAACATTACTATTGTAAAAATTGTACAATGGTGTCAATCGTGAATGTGAATAATGTGTGGGATTCGAGAAAATAATGACACTACTATTGCACGAATGGTACAATGGTGTCAATCACTAGTAAAATATCATTAATATTCTACAAATAGTAGAATGTTGTAAAAGGTGAATGTCAATAATGTGTGGGATTGGAGTAAAAGTGGCATAACTATTGCAAGAATGGTACAATGGTGTCAATGACGAGTAAAATTAGCATAACTGTTGTTCAAATTGTACAATGGTGTCAATCGTGAATGTTAATAATGTGTGGGATTGGAGAAACAAATGGCATTACTATTAAAAAAATGGTCCAAGGGTGTCAATGACGTGTAAAATTAACATTACTATTGTAAAAATTGTACAACGGTGTCAATCGTGAATGTGAATAATGTGTGGGATTCGAGAAAATAATGACACTACTATTGCACGAATGGTACAATGGTGTCAATCACGAGTAAAATATCATTAATATTCTACAAATGGTAGAATGTTGTAAATGGTGAATGTCAATAATGTGTGGGATTGGAGTAAAAGTGGCATAACTATTGCAAGAATGGTACAATGGTGTCAATGACGAGTAAAATAAACATAACTGTTGTTCAAATTGTACAATGGTGTCAATCGTGAATGTTAATAATGTTTGGGATTGGAGAAACAAATGGCATTACTATTAAAAGAATGGTACAATGGTGTCAATGACGTGTAAAATTAACATTACTATTGTAAAAATTGAACAATGGTGTCAATCGTGAATGTGAATAATGTGTGGGATTCGAGAAAATAATGATACTACTATTGCACGAATGGTACAATGGTGTCAATCACGAGTAAAATATCATTAATATTGTACAAATGGTACAATGTTGTAAAAGGTGAATGTCAATAATGTGTGGGAGTTGAGTAAAAGTGGCATAACTATTGCAAGAATGGTACAATGGTGTCAATGACGAGTAAAATTAGCATAACTGTTGTTCAAATTGTACAATGGTGTCAATCGTGAATGTTAATAATGTTTGGGATTGGAGAAACAAATGGCATTACTAGTAAAAGAATGGTACAATGGTGTCAATGACGTGTAAAATTAACATTACTATTGTAAAAATTGTACAATGGTGTCAATCGTGAATGTGAATAATGTGTGGGATTCGAGAAAATAATGACACTACTATTGCACGAATGGTACAATGGTGTCAATCACGAGTAAAATATCATTAATATTCTACAAATGGTAGAATGTTGTAAAAGGTGAATGTCAATAATGTGTGGGAATTGAGTAAAAGTGGCATAACTATTGCAAGAATGGTACAATGGTGTCAATGACGAGTAAAATTAGCATAACTGTTGTTCAAATTGTACAATGGTGTCAATCGTGAATGTTAATAATGTGTGGGATTGGAGAAACAAATGGCATTAGTATTAAAAGAATGGTCCAAGGGTGGCAATGACGTGTAAAATTAACATTACTATTGTAAAAATTGTACAATGGTGTCAATCGTGAATGTGAATAATGTGTGGGATTCGAGAAAATAATGACACTACTATTGCACGAATGGTACAATGGTGTCAATCACGAGTAAAATATCATTAATATTCTACAAATGGTAGAATGTTGTAAAAGGTGAATGTCAATAATGTGTGGGATTTGAGTAAAAGTGGCATAACTATTGCAAGAATGGTACAATGGTGTCAATGACGAGTAAAATTAGCATAACTGTTGTTCAAATTGTACAATGGTGTCAATCGTGAATGTTAATAATGTGTGGGATTGGAGAAACAAATGGCATTACTATTAAAAGAATGGTCCAAGGGTGTCAATGACGTGTAAAATTAACATTACTATTGTAAAAATTGTACAATGGTGTCAATCGTGAATGTGAATAATGTGTGGGATTCGAGAAAATAATGACACTACTATTGCACGAATGGTACAATGGTGTCAATCACGAGTAAAATATCATTAATATTGTACAAATGGTACAATGTTGTAAAAGGTGAATGTCAATAATGTGTGGGAATTGAGTAAAAGTGGCATAACTATTGCAAGAATGGTACAATGGTGTCAATGACGAGTAAAATTAGCATAACTGTTGTTCAAATTGTACAATGGTGTCAATCGTGAATGTTAATAATGTGTGGGATTGGAGAAACAAATGGCATTACTATTAAAAGAATGTTCCAAGGGTGTTAATGACGTGTAAAATTAACATTACTATTGTAAAAATTGTACAATGGTGTCAATCGTGAATGTGAATAATGTGTGGGATTCGAGAAAATAATGACACTACTATTGCACGAATGGTACAATGGTGTCAATCACGAGTAAAATATCATTAATATTGTACAAATGGTACAATGTTGTAAAAGGTGAATGTCAATAATGTGTGGGAGTTGAGTAAAAGTGGCATAACTATTGCAAGAATGGTACAATGGTGTCAATGACGAGTAAAATTAGCATAACTGTTGTTCAAATTGTACAATGGTGTCAATCGTGAATGTTAATAATGTTTGGGATTGGAGAAACAAATGGCATTAGTATTAAAAGAATGGTCCAAGGGTGGCAATGACGTGTAAAATTAACATTACTATTGTAAAAATTGTACAATGGTGTCAATCGTGAATGTGAATAATGTGTGGGATTCGAGAAAATAATGACACTACTATTGCACGAATGGTACAATGGTGTCAATCACGAGTAAAATATCATTAATATTCTACAAATGGTAGAATGTTGTAAAAGGTGAATGTCAATAATGTGTGGGATTGGAGTAAAAGTTGCATAACTATTGCAAGAATGGTACAATGGTGTCAATGACGAGTAAAATAACCATAACTGTTGTTCAAATTGTACAATGGTGTCAATCGTGAATGTTAATAATGTTTGGGATTGGAGAAACAAATGGCATTACTATTAAAAGAATGGTCCAAGGGTGTCAATGACGTGTAAAATTAACATTACTATTGTAAAAATTGAACAATGGTGTCAATCGTGAATGTGAATAATGTGTGGGATTCGAGAAAATAATGATACTACTATTGCACGAATGGTACAATGGATTCAATCACGAGTAAAATATCATTAATATTGTACAAATGGTACAATGTTGTAAAAGGTGAATGTCAATAATGTGTGGGAATTGAGTAAAAGTGGCATAACTATTGCAAGAATGGTACAATGGTGTCAATGACGAGTAAAATTAGCATAACTGTTGTTCAAATTGTACAATGGTGTCAATCGTGAATGTTAATAATGTGTGGGATTGGAGAAACAAATGGCATTACTATTAAAAGAATGTTCCAAGGGTGTCAATGACGTGTAAAATTAACATTACTATTGTAAAAATTGTACAATGGTGTCAATCGTGAATGTGAATAATGTGTGGGATTCGAGAAAATAATGACACTACTATTGCACGAATGGTACAATGGTGTCAATCACGAGTAAAATATCATTAATATTCTACAAATGGTAGAATGTTGTAAAAGGTGAATGTCAATAATGTGTGGGATTGGAGTAAAAGTTGCATAACTATTGCAAGAATGGTACAATGGTGTCAATGACGAGTAAAATAACCATAACTGTTGTTCAAATTGTACAATGGTGTCAATCGTGAATGTTAATAATGTTTGGGATTGGAGAAACAAATGGCATTACTATTAAAAGAATGGTCCAAGGGTGTCAATGACGTGTAAAATTAACATTACTATTGTAAAAATTGAACAATGGTGTCAATCGTGAATGTGAATAATGTGTGGGATTCGAGAAAATAATGATACTACTATTGCACGAATGGTACAATGGATTCAATCACGAGTAAAATATCATTAATATTGTACAAATGGTACAATGTTGTAAAAGGTGAATGTCAATAATGTGTGGGAATTGAGTAAAAGTGGCATAACTATTGCAAGAATGGTACAATGGTGTCAATGACGAGTAAAATTAGCATAACTGTTGTTCAAATTGTACAATGGTGTCAATCGTGAATGTTAATAATGTGTGGGATTGGAGAAACAAATGGCATTACTATTAAAAGAATGTTCCAAGGGTGTCAATGACGTGTAAAATTAACATTACTATTGTAAAAATTGTACAATGGTGTCAATCGTGAATGTGAATAATGTGTGGGATTCGAGAAAATAATGACACTACTATTGCACGAATGGTACAATGGTGTCAATCACGAGTAAAATATCATTAATATTGTACAAATGGTACAATGTTGTAAAAGGTGAATGTCAATAATGTGTGGGATTTGAGTAAAAGTGGCATAACTATTGCAAGAATGGTACAATGGTGTCAATGACGAGTAAAATTAGCATAACTGTTGTTCAAATTGTACAATGGTGTCAATCGTGAATGTTAATAATGTGTGGGATTGGAGAAACAAATGGCATTACTATTAAAAGAATGGTCCAATGGTGTCAATGACGTGTAAAATTAACATTACTATTGTAAAAATTGTACAATGGTGTCAATCGTGAATGTGAATAATGTGTGGGATTCGAGAAAATAATGACACTACTATTGCACGAATGGTACAATGGTGTCAATCACTAGTAAAATATCATTAATATTCTACAAATAGTAGAATGTTGTAAAAGGTGAATGTCAATAATGTGTGGGATTGGAGTAAAAGTGGCATAACTATTGCAAGAATGGTACAATGGTGTCAATGACGAGTAAAATTAGCATAACTGTTGTTCAAATTGTACAATGGTGTCAATCGTGAATGTTAATAATGTGTGGGATTGGAGAAACAAATGGCATTACTATTAAAAAAATGGTCCAAGGGTGTCAATGACGTGTAAAATTAACATTACTATTGTAAAAATTGTACAACGGTGTCAATCGTGAATGTGAATAATGTGTGGGATTCGAGAAAATAATGACACTACTATTGCACGAATGGTACAATGGTGTCAATCACGAGTAAAATATCATTAATATTCTACAAATGGTAGAATGTTGTAAATGGTGAATGTCAATAATGTGTGGGATTGGAGTAAAAGTGGCATAACTATTGCAAGAATGGTACAATGGTGTCAATGACGAGTAAAATAAACATAACTGTTGTTCAAATTGTACAATGGTGTCAATCGTGAATGTTAATAATGTTTGGGATTGGAGAAACAAATGGCATTACTATTAAAAGAATGGTACAATGGTGTCAATGACGTGTAAAATTAACATTACTATTGTAAAAATTGAACAATGGTGTCAATCGTGAATGTGAATAATGTGTGGGATTCGAGAAAATAATGATACTACTATTGCACGAATGGTACAATGGTGTCAATCACGAGTAAAATATCATTAATATTGTACAAATGGTACAATGTTGTAAAAGGTGAATGTCAATAATGTGTGGGAGTTGAGTAAAAGTGGCATAACTATTGCAAGAATGGTACAATGGTGTCAATGACGAGTAAAATTAGCATAACTGTTGTTCAAATTGTACAATGGTGTCAATCGTGAATGTTAATAATGTTTGGGATTGGAGAAACAAATGGCATTACTAGTAAAAGAATGGTACAATGGTGTCAATGACGTGTAAAATTAACATTACTATTGTAAAAATTGTACAATGGTGTCAATCGTGAATGTGAATAATGTGTGGGATTCGAGAAAATAATGACACTACTATTGCACGAATGGTACAATGGTGTCAATCACGAGTAAAATATCATTAATATTCTACAAATGGTAGAATGTTGTAAAAGGTGAATGTCAATAATGTGTGGGAATTGAGTAAAAGTGGCATAACTATTGCAAGAATGGTACAATGGTGTCAATGACGAGTAAAATTAGCATAACTGTTGTTCAAATTGTACAATGGTGTCAATCGTGAATGTTAATAATGTGTGGGATTGGAGAAACAAATGGCATTACTATTAAAAGAATGGTCCAAGGGTGGCAATGACGTGTAAAATTAACATTACTATTGTAAAAATTGTACAATGGTGTCAATCGTGAATGTGAATAATGTGTGGGATTCGAGAAAATAATGACACTACTATTGCACGAATGGTACAATGGTGTCAATCACGAGTAAAATATCATTAATATTCTACAAATAGTAGAATGTTGTAAAAGGTGAATGTCAATAATGTGTGGGATTGGAGTAAAAGTGGCATAACTATTGCAAGAATGGTACAATGGTGTCAATGACGAGTAAAATTAGCATAACTGTTGTTCAAATTGTACAATGGTGTCAATCGTGAATGTTAATAATGTGTGGGATTGGAGAAACAAATGGCATTACTATTAAAAGAATGGTCCAAGGGTGTCAATGACGTGTAAAATTAACATTACTATTGTAAAAATTGTACAATGGTGTCAATCGTGAATGTGAATAATGTGTGGGATTCGAGAAAATAATGACACTACTATTGCACGAATGGTACAATGGTGTCAATCACGAGTAAAATATCATTAATATTGTACAAATGGTACAATGTTGTAAAAGGTGAATGTCAATAATGTGTGGGAATTGAGTAAAAGTGGCATAACTATTGCAAGAATGGTACAATGGTGTCAATGACGAGTAAAATTAGCATAACTGTTGTTCAAATTGTACAATGGTGTCAATCGTGAATGTTAATAATGTGTGGGATTGGAGAAACAAATGGCATTACTATTAAAAGAATGTTCCAAGGGTGTTAATGACGTGTAAAATTAACATTACTATTGTAAAAATTGTACAATGCTGTCAATCGTGAATGTGAATAATGTGTGGGATTCGAGAAAATAATGACACTACTATTGCACGAATGGTACAATGGTGTCAATCACGAGTAAAATATCATTAATATTCTACAAATGGTAGAATGTTGTAAAAGGTGAATGTCAATAATGTGTGGGATTTGAGTAAAAGTGGCATAACTATTGCAAGAATGGTACAATGGTGTCAATGACGAGTAAAATTAGCATAACTGTTGTTCAAATTGTACAATGGTGTCAATCGTGAATGTTAATAATGTGTGGGATTGGAGAAACAAATGGCATTACTATTAAAAGAATGGTCCAAGGGTGTCAATGACGTGTAAAATTAACATTACTATTGTAAAAATTGTACAATGGTGTCAATCGTGAATGTGAATAATGTGTGGGATTCGAGAAAATAATGACACTACTATTGCACGAATGGTACAATGGTGTCAATCACGAGTAAAATATCATTAAAATTGTACAAATGGTACAATGTTGTAAAAGGTGAATGTCAATAATGTGTGGGAATTGAGTAAAAGTGGCATAACTATTGCAAGAATGGTACAATGGTGTCAATGACGAGTAAAATTAGCATAACTGTTGTTCAAATTGTACAATGGTGTCAATCGTGAATGTTAATAATGTGTGGGATTGGAGAAACAAATGGCATTACTATTAAAAGAATGGTCCAAGGGTGTCAATGACGTGTAAAATTAACATTACTATTGTAAAAATTGTACAATGGTGTCAATTGTGAATGTGAATAATGTGTGGGATTCGAGAAAATAATGACACTACTATTGCACGAATGGTACAATGGTGTCAATCACGAGTAAAATATCATTAATATTCTACAAATGGTAGAATGTTGTAAATGGTGAATGTCAATCATGTGTGGGATTGGAGTAAAAGTGGCATAACTATTGCAAGAATGGTACAATGGTGTCAATGACGAGTAAAATTAGCATAACTGTTGTTCAAATTGTACAATGGTGTCAATCGTGAATGTTAATAATGTGTGGGATTGGAGAAACAAATGGCATTACTATTAAAAAAATGGTCCAAGGGTGTCAATGACGTGTAAAATTAACATTACTATTGTAAAAATTGTACAACGGTGTCAATCGTGAATGTGAATAATGTGTGGGATTCGAGAAAATAATGACACTACTATTGCACGAATGGTACAATGGTGTCAATCACGAGTAAAATATCATTAATATTCTACAAATGGTAGAATGTTGTAAATGGTGAATGTCAATAATGTGTGGGATTGGAGTAAAAGTGGCATAACTATTGCAAGAATGGTACAATGGTGTCAATGACGAGTAAAATAAACATAACTGTTGTTCAAATTGTACAATGGTGTCAATCGTGAATGTTAATAATGTTTGGGATTGGAGAAACAAATGGCATTACTATTAAAAGAATGGTACAATGGTGTCAATGACGTGTAAAATTAACATTACTATTGTAAAAATTGAACAATGGTGTCAATCGTGAATGTGAATAATGTGTGGGATTCGAGAAAATAATGATACTACTATTGCACGAATGGTACAATGGTGTCAATCACGAGTAAAATATCATTAATATTGTACAAATGGTACAATGTTGTAAAAGGTGAATGTCAATAATGTGTGGGAGTTGAGTAAAAGTGGCATAACTATTGCAAGAATGGTACAATGGTGTCAATGACGAGTAAAATTAGCATAACTGTTGTTCAAATTGTACAATGGTGTCAATCGTGAATGTTAATAATGTTTGGGATTGGAGAAACAAATGGCATTACTAGTAAAAGAATGGTACAATGGTGTCAATGACGTGTAAAATTAACATTACTATTGTAAAAATTGTACAATGGTGTCAATCGTGAATGTGAATAATGTGTGGGATTCGAGAAAATAATGACACTACTATTGCACGAATGGTACAATGGTGTCAATCACGAGTAAAATATCATTAATATTCTACAAATGGTAGAATGTTGTAAAAGGTGAATGTCAATAATGTGTGGGAATTGAGTAAAAGTGGCATAACTATTGCAAGAATGGTACAATGGTGTCAATGACGAGTAAAATTAGCATAACTGTTGTTCAAATTGTACAATGGTGTCAATCGTGAATGTTAATAATGTGTGGGATTGGAGAAACAAATGGCATTACTATTAAAAGAATGGTCCAAGGGTGGCAATGACGTGTAAAATTAACATTACTATTGTAAAAATTGTACAATGGTGTCAATCGTGAATGTGAATAATGTGTGGGATTCGAGAAAATAATGACACTACTATTGCACGAATGGTACAATGGTGTCAATCACGAGTAAAATATCATTAATATTCTACAAATAGTAGAATGTTGTAAAAGGTGAATGTCAATAATGTGTGGGATTGGAGTAAAAGTGGCATAACTATTGCAAGAATGGTACAATGGTGTCAATGACGAGTAAAATTAGCATAACTGTTGTTCAAATTGTACAATGGTGTCAATCGTGAATGTTAATAATGTGTGGGATTGGAGAAACAAATGGCATTACTATTAAAAGAATGGTCCAAGGGTGTCAATGACGTGTAAAATTAACATTACTATTGTAAAAATTGTACAATGGTGTCAATCGTGAATGTGAATAATGTGTGGGATTCGAGAAAATAATGACACTACTATTGCACGAATGGTACAATGGTGTCAATCACGAGTAAAATATCATTAATATTGTACAAATGGTACAATGTTGTAAAAGGTGAATGTCAATAATGTGTGGGAATTGAGTAAAAGTGGCATAACTATTGCAAGAATGGTACAATGGTGTCAATGACGAGTAAAATTAGCATAACTGTTGTTCAAATTGTACAATGGTGTCAATCGTGAATGTTAATAATGTGTGGGATTGGAGAAACAAATGGCATTACTATTAAAAGAATGTTCCAAGGGTGTTAATGACGTGTAAAATTAACATTACTATTGTAAAAATTGTACAATGCTGTCAATCGTGAATGTGAATAATGTGTGGGATTCGAGAAAATAATGACACTACTATTGCACGAATGGTACAATGGTGTCAATCACGAGTAAAATATCATTAATATTCTACAAATGGTAGAATGTTGTAAAAGGTGAATGTCAATAATGTGTGGGATTTGAGTAAAAGTGGCATAACTATTGCAAGAATGGTACAATGGTGTCAATGACGAGTAAAATTAGCATAACTGTTGTTCAAATTGTACAATGGTGTCAATCGTGAATGTTAATAATGTGTGGGATTGGAGAAACAAATGGCATTACTATTAAAAGAATGGTCCAAGGGTGTCAATGACGTGTAAAATTAACATTACTATTGTAAAAATTGTACAACGGTGTCAATCGTGAATGTGAATAATGTGTGGGATTCGAGAAAATAATGACACTACTATTGCACGAATGGTACAATGGTGTCAATCACGAGTAAAATATCATTAAAATTGTACAAATGGTACAATGTTGTAAAAGGTGAATGTCAATAATGTGTGGGAATTGAGTAAAAGTGGCATAACTATTGCAAGAATGGTACAATGGTGTCAATGACGAGTAAAATTAGCATAACTGTTGTTCAAATTGTACAATGGTGTCAATCGTGAATGTTAATAATGTGTGGGATTGGAGAAACAAATGGCATTACTATTAAAAGAATGGTCCAAGGGTGTCAATGACGTGTAAAATTAACATTACTATTGTAAAAATTGTACAATGGTGTCAATCGTGAATGTGAATAATGTGTGGGATTCGAGAAAATAATGACACTACTATTGCACGAATGGTACAATGGTGTCAATCACGAGTAAAATATCATTAATATTGTACAAATGGTACAATGTTGTAAAAGGTGAATGTCAATAATGTGTGGGATTTGAGTAAAAGTGGCATAACTATTGCAAGAATGGTACAATGGTGTCAATGACGAGTAAAATTAGCATAACTGTTGTTCAAATTGTACAATGGTGTCAATCGTGAATGTTAATAATGTGTGGGATTGGAGAAACAAATGGCATTACTATTAAAAGAATGGTCCAATGGTGTCAATGACGTGTAAAATTAACATTACTATTGTAAAAATTGTACAATGGTGTCAATCGTGAATGTGAATAATGTGTGGGATTCGAGAAAATAATGACACTACTATTGCACGAATGGTACAATGGTGTCAATCACGAGTAAAATATCATTAATATTCTACAAATAGTAGAATGTTGTAAAAGGTGAATGTCAATAATGTGTGGGATTGGAGTAAAAGTGGCATAACTATTGCAAGAATGGTACAATGGTGTCAATGACGAGTAAAATTAGCATAACTGTTGTTCAAATTGTACAATGGTGTCAATCGTGAATGTTAATAATGTGTGGGATTGGAGAAACAAATGGCATTACTATTAAAAGAATGGTCCAAGGGTGTCAATGACGTGTAAAATTAACATTACTATTGTAAAAATTGTACAATGGTGTCAATCGTGAATGTGAATAATGTGTGGGATTCGAGAAAATAATGACACTACTATTGCACGAATGGTACAATGGTGTCAATCACGAGTAAAATATCATTAATATTGTACAAATGGTACAATGTTGTAAAAGGTGAATGTCAATAATGTGTGGGAATTGAGTAAAAGTGGCATAACTATTGCAAGAATGGTACAATGGTGTCAATGACGAGTAAAATTAGCATAACTGTTGTTCAAATTGTACAATGGTGTCAATCGTGAATGTTAATAATGTGTGGGATTGGAGAAACAAATGGCATTACTATTAAAAGAATGTTCCAAGGGTGTTAATGACGTGTAAAATTAACATTACTATTGTAAAAATTGTACAATGCTGTCAATCGTGAATGTGAATAATGTGTGGGATTCGAGAAAATAATGACACTACTATTGCACGAATGGTACAATGGTGTCAATCACGAGTAAAATATCATTAATATTCTACAAATGGTAGAATGTTGTAAAAGGTGAATGTCAATAATGTGTGGGATTTGAGTAAAAGTGGCATAACTATTGCAAGAATGGTACAATGGTGTCAATGACGAGTAAAATTAGCATAACTGTTGTTCAAATTGTACAATGGTGTCAATCGTGAATGTTAATAATGTGTGGGATTGGAGAAACAAATGGCATTACTATTAAAAGAATGGTCCAAGGGTGTCAATGACGTGTAAAATTAACATTACTATTGTAAAAATTGTACAACGGTGTCAATCGTGAATGTGAATAATGTGTGGGATTCGAGAAAATAATGACACTACTATTGCACGAATGGTACAATGGTGTCAATCACGAGTAAAATATCATTAATATTCTACAAATGGTAGAATGTTGTAAAAGGTGAATGTCAATAATGTGTGGGAATTGAGTAAAAGTGGCATAACTATTGCAAGAATGGTACAATGGTGTCAATGACGAGTAAAATTAGCATAACTGTTGTTCAAATTGTACAATGGTGTCAATCGTGAATGTTAATAATGTGTGGGATTGGAGAAACAAATGGCATTACTATTAAAAGAATGGTCCAAGGGTGTCAATGACGTGTAAAATTAACATTACTATTGTAAAAATTGTACAATGGTGTCAATTGTGAATGTGAATAATGTGTGGGATTCGAGAAAATAATGACACTACTATTGCACGAATGGTACAATGGTGTCAATCACGAGTAAAATATCATTAATATTCTACAAATGGTAGAATGTTGTAAATGGTGAATGTCAATCATGTGTGGGATTGGAGTAAAAGTGGCATAACTATTGCAAGAATGGTACAATGGTGTCAATGACGAGTAAAATAAACATAACTGTTGTTCAAATTGTACAATGGTGTCAATCGTGAATGTTAATAATGTGTGGGATTGGAGAAACAAATGGCATTACTATTAAAAGAATGGTCCAATGGTGTCAATGACGTGTAAAATTAACATTACTATTGTAAAAATTGTACAATGGTGTCAATAGTGAATGTGAATAATGTGTGGGATTCGAGAAAATAATGACACTACTATTGCACGAATGGTACAATGGTGTCAATCACGAGTAAAATATCATTAATATTCTACAAATGGTAGAATGTTGTAAATGGTGAATGTCAATCATGTGTGGGATTGGAGTAAAAGTGGCATAACTATTGCAAGAATGGTACAATGGTGTCAATGACGAGTAAAATAAACATAACTGTTGTTCAAATTGTACAATGGTGTCAATCGTGAATGTTAATAATGTGTGGGATTGGAGAAACAAATGGCATTACTATTAAAAGAATGGTCCAATGGTGTCAATGACGTGTAAAATTAACATTACTATTGTAAAAATTGTACAATGGTGTCAATAGTGAATGTGAATAATGTGTGGGATTCGAGAAAATAATGACACTACTATTGCACGAATGGTACAATGGTGTCAATCACGAGTAAAATATCATTAATATTCTACAAATGGTAGAATGTTGTAAATGGTGAATGTCAATAATGTGTGGGATTGGAGTAAAAGTGGCATAACTATTGCAAGAATGGTACAATGGTGTCAATGACGAGTAAAATAAACATAACTGTTGTTCAAATTGTACAATGGTGTCAATCGTGAATGTTAATAATGTTTGGGATTGGAGAAACAAATGGCATTACTATTAAAAGAATGGTACAATGGTGTCAATGACGTGTAAAATTAACATTACTATTGTAAAAATTGAACAATGGTGTCAATCGTGAATGTGAATAATGTGTGGGATTCGAGAAAATAATGATACTACTATTGCACGAATGGTACAATGGTGTCAATCACGAGTAAAATATCATTAATATTGTACAAATGGTACAATGTTGTAAAAGGTGAATGTCAATAATGTGTGGGAGTTGAGTAAAAGTGGCATAACTATTGCAAGAATGGTACAATGGTGTCAATGACGAGTAAAATTAGCATAACTGTTGTTCAAATTGTACAATGGTGTCAATCGTGAATGTTAATAATGTTTGGGATTGGAGAAACAAATGGCATTACTATTAAAAGAATGGTACAATGGTGTCAATGACGTGTAAAATTAACATTACTATTGTAAAAATTTAACAATGGTGTCAATCGTGAATGTGAATAATGTGTGGGATTCGAGAAAATAATGATACTACTATTGCACGAATGGTACAATGGTGTCAATCACGAGTAAAATATCATTAATATTGTACAAATGGTACAATGTTGTAAAAGGTGAATGTCAATAATGTGTGGGAGTTGAGTAAAAGTGGCATAACTATTGCAAGAATGGTACAATGGTGTCAATGACGAGTAAAATTAGCATAACTGTTGTTCAAATTGTACAATGGTGTCAATCGTGAATGTTAATAATGTGTGGGATTGGAGAAACAAATGGCATTACTATTAAAAGAATGGTCCAAGGGTGGCAATGACGTGTAAAATTAACATTACTATTGTAAAAATTGTACAATGGTGTCAATCGTGAATGTGAATAATGTGTGGGATTCGAGAAAATAATGACACTACTATTGCACGAATGGTACAATGGTGTCAATCACGAGTAAAATATCATTAATATTGTACAAATGGTACAATGTTGTAAAAGGTGAATGTCAATAATGTGTGGGAGTTGAGTAAAAGTGGCATAACTATTGCAAGAATGGTACAATGGTGTCAATGACGAGTAAAATTAGCATAACTGTTGTTCAAATTGTACAATGGTGTCAATCGTGAATGTTAATAATGTGTGGGATTGGAGAAACAAATGGCATTACTATTAAAAGAATGGTCCAATGGTGTCAATGACGTGTAAAATTAACATTACTATTGTAAAAATTGTACAATGGTGTCAATCGTGAATGTGAATAATGTGTGGGATTCGAGAAAATAATGACACTACTATTGCACGAATGGTACAATGGTGTCAATCACTAGTAAAATATCATTAATATTCTACAAATAGTAGAATGTTGTAAAAGGTGAATGTCAATAATGTGTGGGATTGGAGTAAAAGTGGCATAACTATTGCAAGAATGGTACAATGGTGTCAATGACGAGTAAAATAAACATAACTGTTGTTCAAATTGTACAATGGTGTCAATCGTGAATGTTAATAATGTGTGGGATTGGAGAAACAAATGGCATTACTATTAAAAGAATGGTCCAATGGTGTCAATGACGTGTAAAATTAACATTACTATTGTAAAAATTGTACAATGGTGTCAATAGTGAATGTGAATAATGTGTGGGATTCGAGAAAATAATGACACTACTATTGCACGAATGGTACAATGGTGTCAATCACGAGTAAAATATCATTAATATTCTACAAATGGTAGAATGTTGTAAAAGGTGAATGTCAATAATGTGTGGGAATTGAGTAAAAGTGGCATAACTATTGCAAGAATGGTACAATGGTGTCAATGACGAGTAAAATTAGCATAACTGTTGTTCAAATTGTACAATGGTGTCAATCGTGAATGTTAATAATGTGTGGGATTGGAGAAACAAATGGCATTACTATTAAAAGAATGGTCCAAGGGTGGCAATGACGTTTAAAATTAACATTACTATTGTAAAAATTGTACAATGGTGTCAATCGTGAATGTGAATAATGTGTGGGATTCGAGAAAATAATGACACTACTATTGCACGAATGGTACAATGGTGTCAATCACGAGTAAAATATCATTAATATTCTACAAATGGTAGAATGTTGTAAAAGGTGAATGTCAATAATGTGTGGGATTGGAGTAAAAGTTGCATAACTATTGCAAGAATGGTACAATGGTGTCAATGACGAGTAAAATAACCATAACTGTTGTTCAAATTGTACAATGGTGTCAATCGTGAATGTTAATAATGTTTGGGATTGGAGAAACAAATGGCATTACTATTAAAAGAATGGTCCAAGGGTGTCAATGACGTGTAAAATTAACATTACTATTGTAAAAATTGTACAATGGTGTCAATAGTGAATGTGAATAATGTGTGGGATTCGAGAAAATAATGACACTACTATTGCACGAATGGTACAATGGTGTCAATCACGAGTAAAATATCATTAATATTCTACAAATGGTACAATGTTGTAAAAGGTGAATGTCAATAATGTGTGGGAATTGAGTAAAAGTGGCATAACTATTGCAAGAATGGTACAATGGTGTCAATGACGAGTAAAATTAGCATAACTGTTGTTCAAATTGTACGATGGTGTCAATCGTGAATGTTAATAATGTGTGGGATTGGAGAAACAAATGGCATTACTATTAAAAGAATGGTCCAAGGGTGTCAATGACGTGTAAAATTAACATTACTATTGTAAAAATTGTACAATGGTGTCAATCGTGAATGTGAATAATGTGTGGGATTCGAGAAAATAATGACACTACTATTGCACGAATGGTACAATGGTGTCAATCACGAGTAAAATATCATTAATATTGTACAAATGGTACAATGTTGTAAAAGGTGAATGTCAATAATGTGTGGGATTTGAGTAAAAGTGGCATAACTATTGCAAGAATGGTACAATGGTGTCAATGACGAGTAAAATTAGCATAACTGTTGTTCAAATTGTACAATGGTGTCAATCGTGAATGTTAATAATGTGTGGGATTGGAGAAACAAATGGCATTACTATTAAAAGAATGGTCCAAGGGTGGCAATGACGTGTAAAATTAACATTACTATTGTAAAAATTGTACAATGGTGTCAATCGTGAATGTGAATAATGTGTGGGATTCGAGAAAATAATGACACTACTATTGCACGAATGGTACAATGGTGTCAATCACGAGTAAAATATCATTAATATTGTACAAATGGTACAATGTTGTAAAAGGTGAATGTCAATAATGTGTGGGATTGGAGTAAAAGTGGCATAACTATTGCAAGAATGGTACAATGGTGTCAATGACGAGTAAAATTAGCATAACTGTTGTTCAAATTGTACAATGGTGTCAATCGTGAATGTTAATAATGTGTGGGATTGGAGAAACAAATGGCATTACTATTAAAAAAATGGTCCAAGGGTGTCAATGACGTGTAAAATTAACATTACTATTGTAAAAATTGTACAACGGTGTCAATCGTGAATGTGAATAATGTGTGGGATTCGAGAAAATAATGACACTACTATTGCACGAATGGTACAATGGTGTCAATCACGAGTAAAATATCATTAATATTCTACAAATGGTAGAATGTTGTAAATGGTGAATGTCAATAATGTGTGGGATTGGAGTAAAAGTGGCATAACTATTGCAAGAATGGTACAATGGTGTCAATGACGAGTAAAATTAGCATAACTGTTGTTCAAATTGTACAATGGTGTCAATCGTGAATGTTAATAATGTTTGGGATTGGAGAAACAAATGGCATTACTATTAAAAGAATGGTCCAATGGTGTCAATGACGTGTAAAATTAACATTACTATTGTAAAAATTGTACAATGGTGTCAATCGTGAATGTGAATAATGTGTGGGATTCGAGAAAATAATGACACTACTATTGCACGAATGGTACAATGGTGTCAATCACTAGTAAAATATCATTAATATTCTACAAATAGTAGAATGTTGTAAAAGGTGAATGTCAATAATGTGTGGGAGTTGAGTAAAAGTGGCATAACTATTGCAAGAATGGTACAATGGTGTCAATGACGAGTAAAATTAGCATAACTGTTGTTCAAATTGTACAATGGTGTCAATCGTGAATGTTAATAATGTTTGGGATTGGAGAAACAAATGGCATTACTATTAAAAGAATGGTACAATGGTGTCAATGACGTGTAAAATTAACATTACTATTGTAAAAATTTAACAATGGTGTCAATCGTGAATGTGAATAATGTGTGGGATTCGAGAAAATAATGATACTACTATTGCACGAATGGTACAATGGTGTCAATCACGAGTAAAATATCATTAATATTGTACAAATGGTACAATGTTGTAAAAGGTGAATGTCAATAATGTGTGGGAGTTGAGTAAAAGTGGCATAACTATTGCAAGAATGGTACAATGGTGTCAATGACGAGTAAAATTAGCATAACTGTTGTTCAAATTGTACAATGGTGTCAATCGTGAATGTTAATAATGTGTGGGATTGGAGAAACAAATGGCATTACTATTAAAAGAATGGTCCAAGGGTGGCAATGACGTGTAAAATTAACATTACTATTGTAAAAATTGTACAATGGTGTCAATCGTGAATGTGAATAATGTGTGGGATTCGAGAAAATAATGACACTACTATTGCACGAATGGTACAATGGTGTCAATCACGAGTAAAATATCATTAATATTGTACAAATGGTACAATGTTGTAAAAGGTGAATGTCAATAATGTGTGGGAGTTGAGTAAAAGTGGCATAACTATTGCAAGAATGGTACAATGGTGTCAATGACGAGTAAAATTAGCATAACTGTTGTTCAAATTGTACAATGGTGTCAATCGTGAATGTTAATAATGTGTGAATTGGAGAAACAAATGGCATTACTATTAAAAGAATGGTCCAAGGGTGTCAATGACGTGTAAAATTAACATTACTATTGTAAAAATTGTACAATGGTGTCAATAGTGAATGTGAATAATGTGTGGGATTCGAGAAAATAATGACACTACTATTGCACGAATGGTACAATGGTGTCAATCACGAGTAAAATATCATTAATATTCTACAAATGGTAGAATGTTGTAAAAGGTGAATGTCAATAATGTGTGGGAATTGAGTAAAAGTGGCATAACTATTGCAAGAATGGTACAATGGTGTCAATGACGAGTAAAATTAGCATAACTGTTGTTCAAATTGTACGATGGTGTCAATCGTGAATGTTAATAATGTGTGGGATTGGAGAAACAAATGGCATTACTATTAAAAGAATGGTCCAAGGGTGTCAATGACGTGTAAAATTAACATTACTATTGTAAAAATTGTACAATGGTGTCAATCGTGAATGTGAATAATGTGTGGGATTCGAGAAAATAATGACACTACTATTGCACGAATGGTACAATGGTGTCAATCACGAGTAAAATATCATTAATATTGTACAAATGGTACAATGTTGTAAAAGGTGAATGTCAATAATGTGTGGGATTTGAGTAAAAGTGGCATAACTATTGCAAGAATGGTACAATGGTGTCAATGACGAGTAAAATTAGCATAACTGTTGTTCAAATTGTACAATGGTGTCAATCGTGAATGTTAATAATGTGTGGGATTGGAGAAACAAATGGCATTACTATTAAAAGAATGGTCCAAGGGTGGCAATGACGTGTAAAATTAACATTACTATTGTAAAAATTGTACAATGGTGTCAATCGTGAATGTGAATAATGTGTGGGATTCGAGAAAATAATGACACTACTATTGCACGAATGGTACAATGGTGTCAATCACGAGTAAAATATCATTAATATTGTACAAATGGTACAATGTTGTAAAAGGTGAATGTCAATAATGTGTGGGATTGGAGTAAAAGTGGCATAACTATTGCAAGAATGGTACAATGGTGTCAATGACGAGTAAAATTAGCATAACTGTTGTTCAAATTGTACAATGGTGTCAATCGTGAATGTTAATAATGTGTGGGATTGGAGAAACAAATGGCATTACTATTAAAAAAATGGTCCAAGGGTGTCAATGACGTGTAAAATTAACATTACTATTGTAAAAATTGTACAACGGTGTCAATCGTGAATGTGAATAATGTGTGGGATTCGAGAAAATAATGACACTACTATTGCACGAATGGTACAATGGTGTCAATCACGAGTAAAATATCATTAATATTCTACAAATGGTAGAATGTTGTAAATGGTGAATGTCAATAATGTGTGGGATTGGAGTAAAAGTGGCATAACTATTGCAAGAATGGTACAATGGTGTCAATGACGAGTAAAATAAACATAACTGTTGTTCAAATTGTACAATGGTGTCAATCGTGAATGTTAATAATGTTTGGGATTGGAGAAACAAATGGCATTACTATTAAAAGAATGGTACAATGGTGTCAATGACGTGTAAAATTAACATTACTATTGTAAAAATTGAACAATGGTGTCAATCGTGAATGTGAATAATGTGTGGGATTCGAGAAAATAATGATACTACTATTGCACGAATGGTACAATGGTGTCAATCACGAGTAAAATATCATTAATATTGTACAAATGGTACAATGTTGTAAAAGGTGAATGTCAATAATGTGTGGGAGTTGAGTAAAAGTGGCATAACTATTGCAAGAATGGTACAATGGTGTCAATGACGAGTAAAATTAGCATAACTGTTGTTCAAATTGTACAATGGTGTCAATCGTGAATGTTAATAATGTTTGGGATTGGAGAAACAAATGGCATTACTATTAAAAGAATGGTACAATGGTGTCAATGACGTGTAAAATTAACATTACTATTGTAAAAATTGAACAATGGTGTCAATCGTGAATGTGAATAATGTGTGGGATTCGAGAAAATAATGATACTACTATTGCACGAATGGTACAATGGTGTCAATCACGAGTAAAATATCATTAATATTGTACAAATGGTATAATGTTGTAAAAGGTGAATGTCAATAATGTGTGGGAGTTGAGTAAAAGTGGCATAACTATTGCAAGAATGGTACAATGGTGTCAATGACGAGTAAAATTAGCATAACTGTTGTTCAAATTGTACAATGGTGTCAATCGTGAATGTTAATAATGTTTGGGATTGGAGAAACAAATGGCATTACTATTAAAAGAATGGTACAATGGTGTCAATGACGTGTAAAATTAACATTACTATTGTAAAAATTTAACAATGGTGTCAATCGTGAATGTGAATAATGTGTGGGATTCGAGAAAATAATGATACTACTATTGCACGAATGGTACAATGGTGTCAATCACGAGTAAAATATCATTAATATTGTACAAATGGTACAATGTTGTAAAAGGTGAATGTCAATAATGTGTGGGAGTTGAGTAAAAGTGGCATAACTATTGCAAGAATGGTACAATGGTGTCAATGACGAGTAAAATTAGCATAACTGTTGTTCAAATTGTACAATGGTGTCAATCGTGAATGTTAATAATGTGTGGGATTGGAGAAACAAATGGCATTACTATTAAAAGAATGGTCCAAGGGTGGCAATGACGTGTAAAATTAACATTACTATTGTAAAAATTGTACAATGGTGTCAATCGTGAATGTGAATAATGTGTGGGATTCGAGAAAATAATGACACTACTATTGCACGAATGGTACAATGGTGTCAATCACGAGTAAAATATCATTAATATTGTACAAATGGTACAATGTTGTAAAAGGTGAATGTCAATAATGTGTGGGAGTTGAGTAAAAGTGGCATAACTATTGCAAGAATGGTACAATGGTGTCAATGACGAGTAAAATTAGCATAACTGTTGTTCAAATTGTACAATGGTGTCAATCGTGAATGTTAATAATGTGTGAATTGGAGAAACAAATGGCATTACTATTAAAAGAATGGTCCAAGGGTGTCAATGACGTGTAAAATTAACATTACTATTGTAAAAATTGTACAATGGTGTCAATCGTGAATGTGAATAATGTGTGGGATTCGAGAAAATAATGACACTACTATTGCACGAATGGTACAATGGTGTCAATCACGAGTAAAATATCATTAATATTCTACAAATAGTAGAATGTTGTAAAAGGTGAATGTCAATAATGTGTGGGATTGGAGTAAAAGTGGCATAACTATTGCAAGAATGGTACAATGGTGTCAATGACGAGTAAAATTAGCATAACTGTTGTTCAAATTGTACAATGGTGTCAATCGTGAATGTTAATAATGTGTGGGATTGGAGAAACAAATGGCATTACAATTAAAAGAATGGTCCAAGGGTGTCAATGACGTGTAAAATTAACATTACTATTGTAAAAATTGTACAACGGTGTCAATTGTTAATGTGAATAATGTGTGGGATTCGAGAAAATAATGACACTACTATTGCACGAATGGTACAATGGTGTCAATCACGAGTAAAATATCATTAATATTCTACAAATAGTAGAATGTTGTAAAAGGTGAATGTCAATAATGTGTGGGATTTGAGTAAAAGTGGCATAACTATTGCAAGAATGGTACAGTGGTGTCAATGACGAGTAAAATTAGCATAACTGTTGTTCAAATTGTACAATGGTGTCAATCGTGAATGTTAATAATGTGTGGGATTGGAGAAACAAATGGCATTACTATTAAAAGAATGGTCCAAGGGTGTCAATGACGTGTAAAATTAACATTACTATTGTAAAAATTAGCATAACTGTTGTTCAAATTGTACGATGGTGTCAATCGTGAATGTTAATAATGTGTGGGATTGGAGAAACAAATGGCATTACTATTAAAAGAATGGTCCAAGGGTGTCAATGACGTGTAAAATTAACATTACTATTGTAAAAATTGTACAATGGTGTCAATCGTGAATGTGAATAATGTGTGGGATTCGAGAAAATAATGACACTACTATTGCACGAATGGTACAATGGTGTCAATCACGAGTAAAATATCATTAATATTGTACAAATGGTACAATGTTGTAAAAGGTGAATGTCAATAATGTGTGGGATTTGAGTAAAACTGGCATAACTATTGCAAGAATGGTACAATGGTGTCAATGACGAGTAAAATTAGCATAACTGTTGTTCAAATTGTACAATGGTGTCAATCGTGAATGTTAATAATGTGTGGGATTGGAGAAACAAATGGCATTACTATTAAAAGAATGGTCCAATGGTGTCAATGACGTGTAAAATTAACATTACTATTGTAAAAATTGTACAATGGTGTCAATCGTGAATGTGAATAATGTGTGGGATTCGAGAAAATAATGACACTACTATTGCACGAATGGTACAATGGTGTCAATCACTAGTAAAATATCATTAATATTCTACAAATAGTAGAATGTTGTAAAAGGTGAATGTCAATAATGTGTGGGATTGGAGTAAAAGTGGCATAACTATTGCAAGAATGGTACAATGGTGTCAATGACGAGTAAAATTAGCATAACTGTTGTTCAAATTGTACAATGGTGTCAATCGTGAATGTTAATAATGTGTGGGATTGGAGAAACAAATGGCATTACTATTAAAAAAATGGTCCAAGGGTGTCAATGACGTGTAAAATTAACATTACTATTGTAAAAATTGTACAACGGTGTCAATCGTGAATGTGAATAATGTGTGGGATTCGAGAAAATAATGACACTACTATTGCACGAATGGTACAATGGTGTCAATCACGAGTAAAATATCATTAATATTCTACAAATGGTAGAATGTTGTAAATGGTGAATGTCAATAATGTGTGGGATTGGAGTAAAAGTGGCATAACTATTGCAAGAATGGTACAATGGTGTCAATGACGAGTAAAATAAACATAACTGTTGTTCAAATTGTACAATGGTGTCAATCGTGAATGTTAATAATGTTTGGGATTGGAGAAACAAATGGCATTACTATTAAAAGAATGGTACAATGGTGTCAATGACGTGTAAAATTAACATTACTATTGTAAAAATTGAACAATGGTGTCAATCGTGAATGTGAATAATGTGTGGGATTCGAGAAAATAATGATACTACTATTGCACGAATGGTACAATGGTGTCAATCACGAGTAAAATATCATTAATATTGTACAAATGGTACAATGTTGTAAAAGGTGAATGTCAATAATGTGTGGGAGTTGAGTAAAAGTGGCATAACTATTGCAAGAATGGTACAATGGTGTCAATGACGAGTAAAATTAGCATAACTGTTGTTCAAATTGTACAATGGTGTCAATCGTGAATGTTAATAATGTTTGGGATTGGAGAAACAAATGGCATTACTATTAAAAGAATGGTACAATGGTGTCAATGACGTGTAAAATTAACATTACTATTGTAAAAATTTAACAATGGTGTCAATCGTGAATGTGAATAATGTGTGGGATTCGAGAAAATAATGATACTACTATTGCACGAATGGTACAATGGTGTCAATCACGAGTAAAATATCATTAATATTGTACAAATGGTACAATGTTGTAAAAGGTGAATGTCAATAATGTGTGGGAGTTGAGTAAAAGTGGCATAACTATTGCAAGAATGGTACAATGGTGTCAATGACGAGTAAAATTAGCATAACTGTTGTTCAAATTGTACAATGGTGTCAATCGTGAATGTTAATAATGTGTGGGATTGGAGAAACAAATGGCATTACTATTAAAAGAATGGTCCAATGGTGTCAATGACGTGTAAAATTAACATTACTATTGTAAAAATTGTACAATGGTGTCAATCGTGAATGTGAATAATGTGTGGGATTCGAGAAAATAATGACACTACTATTGCACGAATGGTACAATGGTGTCAATCACGAGTAAAATATCATTAATATTGTACAAATGGTACAATGTTGAAAAAGGTGAATGTCAATAATGTGTGGGATTTGAGTAAAAGTGGCATAACTATTGCAAGAATGGTACAATGGTGTCAATGACGAGTAAAATTAGCATAACTGTTGTTCAAATTGTACAATGGTGTCAATCGTGAATGTTAATAATGTGTGGGATTGGAGAAACAAATGGCATTACTATTAAAAGAATGGTCCAAGGGTGTCAATGACGTGTAAAATTAACATTACTATTGTAAAAATTGTACAATGGTGTCAATCGTGAATGTGAATAATGTGTGGGATTCGAGAAAATAATGACACTACTATTGCACGAATGGTACAATGGTGTCAATCACGAGTAAAATATCATTAATATTGTACAAATGGTACAATGTTGTAAAAGGTGAATGTCAATAATGTGTGGGATTTGAGTAAAAGTGGCATAACTATTGCAAGAATGGTACAATGGTGTCAATGACGAGTAAAATTAGCATAACTGTTGTTCAAATTGTACAATGGTGTCAATCGTGAATGTTAATAATGTGTGGGATTGGAGAAACAAATGGCATTACTATTAAAAGAATGGTCCAAGGGTGGCAATGACGTGTAAAATTAACATTACTATTGTAAAAATTGTACAATGGTGTCAATCGTGAATGTGAATAATGTGTGGGATTCGAGAAAATAATGACACTACTATTGCACGAATGGTACAATGGTGTCAATCACGAGTAAAATATCATTAATATTGTACAAATGGTACAATGTTGTAAAAGGTGAATGTCAATAATGTGTGGGATTGGAGTAAAAGTGGCATAACTATTGCAAGAATGGTACAATGGTGTCAATGACGAGTAAAATTAGCATAACTGTTGTTCAAATTGTACAATGGTGTCAATCGTGAATGTTAATAATGTGTGGGATTGGAGAAACAAATGGCATTACTATTAAAAAAATGGTCCAAGGGTGTCAATGACGTGTAAAATTAACATTACTATTGTAAAAATTGTACAACGGTGTCAATCGTGAATGTGAATAATGTGTGGGATTCGAGAAAATAATGACACTACTATTGCACGAATGGTACAATGGTGTCAATCACGAGTAAAATATCATTAATATTCTACAAATGGTAGAATGTTGTAAATGGTGAATGTCAATAATGTGTGGGATTGGAGTAAAAGTGGCATAACTATTGCAAGAATGGTACAATGGTGTCAATGACGAGTAAAATAAACATAACTGTTGTTCAAATTGTACAATGGTGTCAATCGTGAATGTTAATAATGTTTGGGATTGGAGAAACAAATGGCATTACTATTAAAAGAATGGTACAATGGTGTCAATGACGTGTAAAATTAACATTACTATTGTAAAAATTGAACAATGGTGTCAATCGTGAATGTGAATAATGTGTGGGATTCGAGAAAATAATGATACTACTATTGCACGAATGGTACAATGGTGTCAATCACGAGTAAAATATCATTAATATTGTACAAATGGTACAATGTTGTAAAAGGTGAATGTCAATAATGTGTGGGAGTTGAGTAAAAGTGGCATAACTATTGCAAGAATGGTACAATGGTGTCAATGACGAGTAAAATTAGCATAACTGTTGTTCAAATTGTACAATGGTGTCAATCGTGAATGTTAATAATGTTTGGGATTGGAGAAACAAATGGCATTACTATTAAAAGAATGGTACAATGGTGTCAATGACGTGTAAAATTAACATTACTATTGTAAAAATTGAACAATGGTGTCAATCGTGAATGTGAATAATGTGTGGGATTCGAGAAAATAATGATACTACTATTGCACGAATGGTACAATGGTGTCAATCACGAGTAAAATATCATTAATATTGTACAAATGGTATAATGTTGTAAAAGGTGAATGTCAATAATGTGTGGGAGTTGAGTAAAAGTGGCATAACTATTGCAAGAATGGTACAATGGTGTCAATGACGAGTAAAATTAGCATAACTGTTGTTCAAATTGTACAATGGTGTCAATCGTGAATGTTAATAATGTTTGGGATTGGAGAAACAAATGGCATTACTATTAAAAGAATGGTACAATGGTGTCAATGACGTGTAAAATTAACATTACTATTGTAAAAATTTAACAATGGTGTCAATCGTGAATGTGAATAATGTGTGGGATTCGAGAAAATAATGATACTACTATTGCACGAATGGTACAATGGTGTCAATCACGAGTAAAATATCATTAATATTGTACAAATGGTACAATGTTGTAAAAGGTGAATGTCAATAATGTGTGGGAGTTGAGTAAAAGTGGCATAACTATTGCAAGAATGGTACAATGGTGTCAATGACGAGTAAAATTAACATTACTATTGTAAAAATTAGCATAACTGTTGTTCAAATTATACAATGGTGTCAATCGTGAATGTTAATAATGTGTGGGATTGGAGAAACAAATGGCATTACTATTAAAAGAATGGTCCAAGGGTGTCAATGACGTGTAAAATTAACATTACTATTGTAAAAATTGTACAATGGTGTCAATCGTGAATGTGAATAATGTGTGGGATTCGAGAAAATAATGACACTACTATTGCACGAATGGTACAATGGTGTCAATCACGAGTAAAATATCATTAATATTGTACAAATGGTACAATGTTGTAAAAGGTGAATGTCAATAATGTGTGGGATTTGAGTAAAAGTGGCATAACTATTGCAAGAATGGTACAATGGTGTCAATGACGAGTAAAATTAGCATAACTGTTGTTCAAATTGTACAATGGTGTCAATCGTGAATGTTAATAATGTGTGGGATTGGAGAAACAAATGGCATTACTATTAAAAGAATGGTCCAAGGGTGTCAATGACGTGTAAAATTAACATTACTATTGTAAAAATTGTACAATGGTGTCAATCGTGAATGTGAATAATGTGTGGGATTCGAGAAAATAATGACACTACTATTGCACGAATGGTACAATGGTGTCAATCACGAGTAAAATATCATTAATATTCTACAAATAGTAGAATGTTGTAAAAGGTGAATGTCAATAATGTGTGGGATTGGAGTAAAAGTGGCATAACTATTGCAAGAATGGTACAATGGTGTCAATGACGAGTAAAATTAGCATAACTGTTGTTCAAATTGTACAATGGTGTCAATCGTGAATGTTAATAATGTGTGGGATTGGAGAAACAAATGGCATTACAATTAAAAGAATGGTCCAAGGGTGTCAATGACGTGTAAAATTAACATTACTATTGTAAAAATTGTACAACGGTGTCAATTGTTAATGTGAATAATGTGTGGGATTCGAGAAAATAATGACACTACTATTGCACGAATGGTACAATGGTGTCAATCACGAGTAAAATATCATTAATATTCTACAAATAGTAGAATGTTGTAAAAGGTGAATGTCAATAATGTGTGGGATTTGAGTAAAAGTGGCATAACTATTGCAAGAATGGTACAGTGGTGTCAATGACGAGTAAAATTAGCATAACTGTTGTTCAAATTGTACAATGGTGTCAATCGTGAATGTTAATAATGTGTGGGATTGGAGAAACAAATGGCATTACTATTAAAAGAATGGTCCAAGGGTGTCAATGACGTGTAAAATTAACATTACTATTGTAAAAATTAGCATAACTGTTGTTCAAATTGTACGATGGTGTCAATCGTGAATGTTAATAATGTGTGGGATTGGAGAAACAAATGGCATTACTATTAAAAGAATGGTCCAAGGGTGTCAATGACGTGTAAAATTAACATTACTATTGTAAAAATTGTACAATGGTGTCAATCGTGAATGTGAATAATGTGTGGGATTCGAGAAAATAATGACACTACTATTGCACGAATGGTACAATGGTGTCAATCACGAGTAAAATATCATTAATATTGTACAAATGGTATAATGTTGTAAAAGGTGAATGTCAATAATGTGTGGGAGTTGAGTAAAAGTGGCATAACTATTGCAAGAATGGTACAATGGTGTCAATGACGAGTAAAATTAGCATAACTGTTGTTCAAATTGTACAATGGTGTCAATCGTGAATGTTAATAATGTTTGGGATTGGAGAAACAAATGGCATTACTATTAAAAGAATGGTACAATGGTGTCAATGACGTGTAAAATTAACATTACTATTGTAAAAATTTAACAATGGTGTCAATCGTGAATGTGAATAATGTGTGGGATTCGAGAAAATAATGATACTACTATTGCACGAATGGTACAATGGTGTCAATCACGACTAAAATATCATTAATATTGTACAAATGGTACAATGTTGTAAAAGGTGAATGTCAATAATGTGTGGGAGTTGAGTAAAAGTGGCATAACTATTGCAAGAATGGTACAATGGTGTCAATGACGAGTAAAATTAGCATAACTGTTGTTCAAATTGTACAATGGTGTCAATCGTGAATGTTAATAATGTGTGGGATTGGAGAAACAAATGGCATTACTATTAAAAGAATGGTCCAAGGGTGGCAATGACGTGTAAAATTAACATTACTATTGTAAAAATTGTACAATGGTGTCAATCGTGAATGTGAATAATGTGTGGGATTCGAGAAAATAATGACACTACTATTGCACGAATGGTACAATGGTGTCAATCACGAGTAAAATATCATTAATATTGTACAAATGGTACAATGTTGTAAAAGGTGAATGTCAATAATGTGTGGGAGTTGAGTAAAAGTGGCATAACTATTGCAAGAATGGTACAATGGTGTCAATGACGAGTAAAATTAGCATAACTGTTGTTCAAATTGTACAATGGTGTCAATCGTGAATGTTAATAATGTGTGAATTGGAGAAACAAATGGCATTACTATTAAAAGAATGGTCCAAGGGTGTCAATGACGTGTAAAATTAACATTACTATTGTAAAAATTGTACAATGGTGTCAATCGTGAATGTGAATAATGTGTGGGATTCGAGAAAATAATGACACTACTATTGCACGAATGGTACAATGGTGTCAATCACGAGTAAAATATCATTAATATTCTACAAATAGTAGAATGTTGTAAAAGGTGAATGTCAATAATGTGTGGGATTGGAGTAAAAGTGGCATAACTATTGCAAGAATGGTACAATGGTGTCAATGACGAGTAAAATTAGCATAACTGTTGTTCAAATTGTACAATGGTGTCAATCGTGAATGTTAATAATGTGTGGGATTGGAGAAACAAATGGCATTACAATTAAAAGAATGGTCCAAGGGTGTCAATGACGTGTAAAATTAACATTACTATTGTAAAAATTGTACAATGGTGTCAATCGTGAATGTGAATAATGTGTGGGATTCGAGAAAATAATGACACTACTATTGCACGAATGGTACAATGGTGTCAATCACGAGTAAAATATCATTAATATTGTACAAATGGTACAATGTTGTAAAAGGTGAATGTCAATAATGTGTGGGAGTTGAGTAAAAGTGGCATAACTATTGCAAGAATGGTACAATGGTGTCAATGACGAGTAAAATTAGCATAACTGTTGTTCAAATTGTACAATGGTGTCAATCGTGAATGTTAATAATGTGTGGGATTAGAGAAACAAATGGCATTACTATTAAAAAAATGGTCCAAGGGTGTCAATGACGTGTAAAATTAACATTACTATTGTAAAAATTGTACAACGGTGTCAATCGTGAATGTGAATAATGTGTGGGATTCGAGAAAATAATGATACTACTATTGCACGAATCGTACAATGGTGTCAATCACGAGTAAAATATCATTAATATTGTACAAATGGTACAATGTTGTAAAAGGTGAATGTCAATAATGTGTGGGAGTTGAGTAAAAGTGGCATAACTATTGCAAGAATGGTACAATGGTGTCAATGACGAGTAAAATTAGCATAACTGTTGTTCAAATTGTACAATGGTGTCAATCGTGAATGTTAATAATGTGTGGGATTGGAGAAACAAATGGCATTACTATTAAAAAAATGGTCCAAGGGTGTCAATGACGTGTAAAATTAACATTACTATTGTAAAAATTGTACAACGGTGTCAATCGTGAATGTGAATAATGTGTGGGATTCGAGAAAATAATGACACTACTATTGCACGAATGGTACAATGGTGTCAATCACGAGTAAAATATCATTAATATTCTACAAATGGTAGAATGTTGTAAATGGTGAATGTCAATAATGTGTGGGATTGGAGTAAAAGTGGCATAACTATTGCAAGAATGGTACAATGGTGTCAATGACGAGTAAAATTAGCATAACTGTTGTTCAAATTGTACAATGGTGTCAATCGTGAATGTTAATAATGTGTGGGATTGGAGAAACAAATGGCATTACTATTAAAAGAATGGTCCAAGGGTGGCAATGACGTGTAAAATTAACATTACTATTGTAAAAATTGTACAATGGTGTCAATCGTGAATGTGAATAATGTGTGGGATTCGAGAAAATAATGACACTACTATTGCACGAATGGTACAATGGTGTCAATCACGAGTAAAATATCATTAATATTGTACAAATGGTACAATGTTGTAAAAGGTGAATGTCAATAATGTGTGGGAGTTGAGTAAAAGTGGCATAACTATTGCAAGAATGGTACAATGGTGTCAATGACGAGTAAAATTAGCATAACTGTTGTTCAAATTGTACAATGGTGTCAATCGTGAATGTTAATAATGTTTGGGATTGGAGAAACAAATGGCATTACTATTAAAAGAATGGTACAATGGTGTCAATGACGTGTAAAATTAACATTACTATTGTAAAAATTTAACAATGGTGTCAATCGTGAATGTGAATAATGTGTGGGATTCGAGAAAATAATGATACTACTATTGCACGAATGGTACAATGGTGTCAATCACGAGTAAAATATCATTAATATTGTACAAATGGTACAATGTTGTAAAAGGTGAATGTCAATAATGTGTGGGAGTTGAGTAAAAGTGGCATAACTATTGCAAGAATGGTACAATGGTGTCAATGACGAGTAAAATTATCATAACTGTTGTTCAAATTGTACAATGGTGTCAATCGTGAATGTTAATAATGTGTGGGATTGGAGAAACAAATGGCATTACTATTAAAAGAATGGTCCAAGGGTGTCAATGACGTGTAAAATTAACATTACTATTGTAAAAATTGTACAATGGTGTCAATGGTGAATGTGAATAATGTGTGGGATTCGAGAAAATAATGACACTACTATTGCACGAATCGTACAATGGTGTCAATCACGAGTAAAATATCATTAATATTGTACAAATGGTACAATGTTGTAAAAGGTGAATGTCAATAATGTGTGGGAGTTGAGTAAAAGTGGCATAACTATTGCAAGAATGGTACAATGGTGTCAATGACGAGTAAAATTAGCATAACTGTTGTTCAAATTGTACAATGGTGTCAATCGTGAATGTTAATAATGTGTGGGATTGGAGAAACAAATGGCATTACTATTAAAAGAATGGTCCAAGGGTGTCAATGACGTGTAAAATTAACATTACTATTGTAAAAATTGTACAATGGCGTCAATCGTGAATGTGAATAATGTGTGGGATTCGAGAAAATAATGACACTACTATTGCACGAATGGTACAATGGTGTCAATCACGAGTAAAATATCATTAATATTGTACAAATGGTACAATGTTGTAAAAGGTGAATGTCAATAATGTGTGGGAGTTGAGTAAAAGTGGCATAACTATTGCAAGAATGGTACAATGGTGTCAATGACGAGTAAAATTAGCATAACTGTTGTTCAAATTGTACAATGGTGTCAATCGTGAATGTTAATAATGTGTGGGATTGGAGAAACAAATGGCATTACTATTAAAAAAATGGTCCAAGGGTGTCAATGACGTGTAAAATTAACATTACTATTGTAAAAATTGTACAACGGTGTCAATCGTGAATGTGAATAATGTGTGGGATTCGAGAAAATAATGACACTACTATTGCACGAATGGTACAATGGTGTCAATCACGAGTAAAATATCATTAATATTCTACAAATGGTAGAATGTTGTAAAAGGTGAATGTCAATAATGTGTGGGATTGGAGTAAAAGTGGCATAACTATTGCAAGAATGGTACAATGGTGTCAATGACGAGTAAAATTAGCATAACTGTTGTTCAAATTGTACAATGGTGTCAATCGTGAATGTTAATAATGTGTGGGATTGGAGAAACAAATGGCATTACTATTAAAAGAATGGTCCAAGGGTGGCAATGACGTGTAAAATTAACATTACTATTGTAAAAATTGTACAATGGTGTCAATCGTGAATGTGAATAATGTGTGGGATTCGAGAAAATAATGACACTACTATTGCACGAATGGTACAATGGTGTCAATCACGAGTAAACTATCATTAATATTGTACAAATGGTACAATGTTGTAAAAGGTGAATGTCAATAATGTGTGGGAGTTGAGTAAAAGTGGCATAACTATTGCAAGAATGGTACAATGGTGTCAATGACGAGTAAAATTAGCATAACTGTTGTTCAAATTGTACAATGGTGTCAATCGTGAATGTTAATAATGTTTGGGATTGGAGAAACAAATGGCATTACTATTAAAAGAATGGTACAATGGTGTCAATGACGTGTAAAATTAACATTACTATTGTAAAAATTTAACAATGGTGTCAATCGTGAATGTGAATAATGTGTGGGATTCGAGAAAATAATGATACTACTATTGCACGAATGGTACAATGGTGTCAATCACGAGTAAAATATCATTAATATTGTACAAATGGTACAATGTTGTAAAAGGTGAATGTCAATAATGTGTGGGAGTTGAGTAAAAGTGGCATAACTATTGCAAGAATGGTACAATGGTGTCAATGACGAGTAAAATTAGCATAACTGTTGTTCAAATTGTACAATGGTGTCAATCGTGAATGTTAATAATGTGTGGGATTGGAGAAACAAATGGCATTACTATTAAAAGAATGGTCCAAGGGTGTCAATGACGTGTAAAATTAACATTACTATTGTAAAAATTGTACAATGGTGTCAATCGTGAATGTGAATAATGTGTGGGATTCGAGAAAATAATGACACTACTATTGCACGAATGGTACAATGGTGTCAATCACGAGTAAAATATCATTAATATTGTACAAATGGTACAATGTTGTAAAAGGTGAATGTCAATAATGTGTGGGAGTTGAGTAAAAGTGGCATAACTATTGCAAGAATGGTACAATGGTGTCAATGACGAGTAAAATTAGCATAACTGTTGTTCAAATTGTACAATGGTGTCAATCGTGAATGTTAATAATGTGTGGGATTGGAGAAACAAATGGCATTACTATTAAAAAAATGGTCCAAGGGTGTCAATGACGTGTAAAATTAACATTACTATTGTAAAAATTGTACAACGGTGTCAATCGTGAATGTGAATAATGTGTGGGATTCGAGAAAATAATGACACTACTATTGCACGAATGGTACAATGGTGTCAATCACGAGTAAAATATCATTAATATTCTACAAATGGTAGAATGTTGTAAAAGGTGAATGTCAATAATGTGTGGGATTGGAGTAAAAGTGGCATAACTATTGCAAGAATGGTACAATGGTGTCAATGACGAGTAAAATTAGCATAACTGTTGTTCAAATTGTACAATGGTGTCAATCGTGAATGTTAATAATGTGTGGGATTGGAGAAACAAATGGCATTACTATTAAAAGAATGGTCCAAGGGTGGCAATGACGTGTAAAATTAACATTACTATTGTAAAAATTGTACAATGGTGTCAATCGTGAATGTGAATAATGTGTGGGATTCGAGAAAATAATGACACTACTATTGCACGAATGGTACAATGGTGTCAATCACGAGTAAACTATCATTAATATTGTACAAATGGTACAATGTTGTAAAAGGTGAATGTCAATAATGTGTGGGAGTTGAGTAAAAGTGGCATAACTATTGCAAGAATGGTACAATGGTGTCAATGACGAGTAAAATTAGCATAACTGTTGTTCAAATTGTACAATGGTGTCAATCGTGAATGTTAATAATGTTTGGGATTGGAGAAACAAATGGCATTACTATTAAAAGAATGGTACAATGGTGTCAATGACGTGTAAAATTAACATTACTATTGTAAAAATTTAACAATGGTGTCAATCGTGAATGTGAATAATGTGTGGGATTCGAGAAAATAATGATACTACTATTGCACGAATGGTACAATGGTGTCAATCACGAGTAAAATATCATTAATATTGTACAAATGGTACAATGTTGTAAAAGGTGAATGTCAATAATGTGTGGGAGTTGAGTAAAAGTGGCATAACTATTGCAAGAATGGTACAATGGTGTCAATGACGAGTAAAATTAGCATAACTGTTGTTCAAATTGTACAATGGTGTCAATCGTGAATGTTAATAATGTGTGGGATTGGAGAAACAAATGGCATTACTATTAAAAAAATGGTCCAAGGGTGTCAATGACGTGTAAAATTAACATTACTATTGTAAAAATTGTACAATGGTGTCAATCGTGAATGTGAATAATGTGTGGGATTCGAGAAAATAATGACACTACTATTGCACGAATGGTACAATGGTGTCAATCACGAGTAAAATATCATTAATATTGTACAAATGGTACAATGTTGTAAAAGGTGAATGTCAATAATGTGTGGGAGTTGAGTAAAAGTGGCATAACTATTGCAAGAATGGTACAATGGTGTCAATGACGAGTAAAATTAGCATAACTGTTGTTCAAATTGTACAATGGTGTCAATCGTGAATGTTAATAATGTGTGGGATTGGAGAAACAAATGGCATTACTATTAAAAAAATGGTCCAAGGGTGTCAATGACGTGTAAAATTAACATTACTATTGTAAAAATTGTACAACGGTGTCAATCGTGAATGTGAATAATGTGTGGGATTCGAGAAAATAATGACACTACTATTGCACGAATGGTACAATGGTGTCAATCACGAGTAAAATATCATTAATATTCTACAAATGGTAGAATGTTGTAAAAGGTGAATGTCAATAATGTGTGGGATTGGAGTAAAAGTGGCATAACTATTGCAAGAATGGTACAATGGTGTCAATGACGAGTAAAATTAGCATAACTGTTGTTCAAATTGTACAATGGTGTCAATCGTGAATGTTAATAATGTGTGGGATTGGAGAAACAAATGGCATTACTATTAAAAGAATGGTCCAAGGGTGGCAATGACGTGTAAAATTAACATTACTATTGTAAAAATTGTACAATGGTGTCAATCGTGAATGTGAATAATGTGTGGGATTCGAGAAAATAATGACACTACTATTGCACGAATGGTACAATGGTGTCAATCACGAGTAAACTATCATTAATATTGTACAAATGGTACAATGTTGTAAAAGGTGAATGTCAATAATGTGTGGGAGTTGAGTAAAAGTGGCATAACTATTGCAAGAATGGTACAATGGTGTCAATGACGAGTAAAATTAGCATAACTGTTGTTCAAATTGTACAATGGTGTCAATCGTGAATGTTAATAATGTTTGGGATTGGAGAAACAAATGGCATTACTATTAAAAGAATGGTACAATGGTGTCAATGACGTGTAAAATTAACATTACTATTGTAAAAATTTAACAATGGTGTCAATCGTGAATGTGAATAATGTGTGGGATTCGAGAAAATAATGATACTACTATTGCACGAATGGTACAATGGTGTCAATCACGAGTAAAATATCATTAATATTGTACAAATGGTACAATGTTGTAAAAGGTGAATGTCAATAATGTGTGGGAGTTGAGTAAAAGTGGCATAACTATTGCAAGAATGGTACAATGGTGTCAATGACGAGTAAAATTATCATAACTGTTGTTCAAATTGTACAATGGTGTCAATCGTGAATGTTAATAATGTGTGGGATTGGAGAAACAAATGGCATTACTATTAAAAGAATGGTCCAAGGGTGTCAATGACGTGTAAAATTAACATTACTATTGTAAAAATTTTACAATGCTGTCAATCGTGAATGTGAATAATGTGTGGGATTCGAGAAAATAATGACACTACTATTGCACGAATGGTACAATGGTGTCAATCACGAGTAAAATATCATTAATATTGTACAAATGGTAGAATGTTGTAAAAGGTGAATGTCAATAATGTGTGGGATTTGAGTAAAAGTGGCATAACTATTGCAAGAATGGTACAATGGTGTCAATGACGAGTCAAATAAACATAACTGTTGTTCAAATTGTACAATGGTGTCAATCGTGAATGTTAATAATGTTTGGGATTGGAGAAACAAATGGCATTACTATTAAAAGAATGGTACAAAGGTGTCAATGACGTGTAAAATTAACATTACTATTGTAAAAATTGAACAATGGTGTCAATCGTGAATGTGAATAATGTGTGGGATTCCAGAAAATAATGACACTACTATTGCACAAATGGTACAATGGTGTCAATCACGAGTAAAATATCATTAATATAATACAAATGGTAGAATGTTGTAAAAGGTGAATGTCAATAATGTGTGGGATTGGAGTAAAAGTGGCATAACTATTGCAAGAATGGTACAATGGTGTCAATGACGAGTAAAATAAACATAACTGTTGTTCAAATTGTACAATGGTGTCAATCGTGAATGTTAATAATGTTTGGGATTGGAGAAACAAAAGGCATTACTATTAAAAGAATGGTACAATGGTGTCAATGACGTGTAAAATTAACATTACTATTGTAAAAATTTAACAATGGTGTCAATCGTGAATGTGAATAATGTGTGGGATTCGAGAAAATAATGACTCTACTATTGCACGAATGGTACAATGGTGTCAATCACGAGTAAAATATCATTAATATTGTACAAATGGTACAATGTTGTAAAAGGTGAATGTCAATAATGTGTGGGATTGGAGTAAAAGTGGCATAACTATTGCAAGAATGGTACAATGGTGTCAATGACGAGTAAAATAAAAATAACTGTTCAAATTGTACAATGGTGTCAATCGTGAATGTTGATAATGTGTGGGATTGGAGAAACAAATGGCATTACTATTAAAAGAATGGTACAATGGTGTCAATGACGTGTAAAATTAACATTACTATTGTAAAAATTTAACAATGGTGTCAATCGTGAATGTGAATAATGTGTGGGATTCGAGAAAATAATGATACTACTATTGCACGAATGGTACAATGGTGTCAATCACGAGTAAAATATCATTAATATTCTACAAATGGTACAATGTTGTCAATGGTGAATGTCAATAATGTGTAGGATTGGAGAAATAATGACATTACCATTGCACGAATGGCACACTGTTGTCAATCATGAGTAAAATATCATTATTATTGTACAAATGGTACAATGTTGTAAAAGGTGAATGTCAATAATATGTGGGATTGAAGAAAATAAAGACATTACTATTGCACGAATGGCACATTGGTGTCAATCATGAGTAAAATATCATTAATATTGTACAAATGGTAGAATGTTGTAAAAGGTGAATGTCAATAATGTGTGGGATTGGAGTAAAAGTAGCATAACTATTGCAAGAATGGTACAATGGTGTCAATGACGAGTAAAATTAACATAACTGTTGTTCAAATTGTACAATGGTGTCAATCGTGAATGTTAATAATGTTTGGGATTGGAGAAACAAATGGCATTACTATTAAAAGAATGGTACAATGGAGTCAATGACGTGTAAAATTAACATTACTATTGTAAAAATTGAACAATGGTGTCAATTGTGAATGTGAATAATGTGTGGGATTCGAGAAAATAATGACACTACTATTGCACGAATGGTACAATGGTGTCAATCACGAGTAAAATATCATTAATATTGTACAAATGGTAGAATGTTGTAAAAGGTGAATGTCAATAATGTGTGGGATTTGAGTAAAAGTGGCATAACTATTGCAAGAATGGTACAATGGTGTCAATGACGAGTAAAATAAACATAACTGTTGTTCAAATTGTACAATGGTGTCAATCGTGAATGTTAATAATGTTTGGGATTGGAGAAACAAATGGCATTACTATTAAAAGAATGGTACAATGGTGTCAATGACGTGTAAAATTAACATTACTATTGTAAAAATTGAACAATGGTGTCAATTGTGAATGTTAATAATGTGTGGGATTCGAGAAAATAATGACACTACTATTGCACGAATGGTACAATGGTGTCAATCACGAGTAAAATATCATTAATATTGTACAAATGGTAGAATGTTGTAAAAGGTGAATGTCAATAATGTGTGGGATTTGAGTAAAAGTGGCATAACTATTGCAAGAATGGTACAATGGTGTCAATGACGAGTAAAATAAACATAACTGTTGTTCAAATTGTACAATGGTGTCAATCGTGAATGTTAATAATGTTTGGGATTGGAGAAACAAATGGCATTACTATTAAAAGAATGGTACAAGGGTGTCAATGACGTGTAAAATTAACATTACTATTGTAAAAATTGAACAATGGTGTCAATCGTGAATGTGAATAATGTGTGGGATTCGAGAAAATAATGACACTACTATTGCACGAATGGTACAATGGTGTCAATCACGAGTAAAATATCATTAATATTGTACAAATGGTAGAATGTTGTAAAAGGTGAATGTCAATAATGTGTGGGATTTGAGTAAAAGTGGCATAACTATTGCAAGAATGGTACAATGGTGTCAATGACGAGTAAAATTAACATAACTGTTGTTCAAATTGTACAATGGTGTCAATCGTGAATGTTAATAATGTTTGGGATTGGAGAAACAAATGGCATTACTATTAAAAGAATGGTACAATGGAGTCAATGACGTGTAAAATTAACATTACTATTGTAAAAATTGAACAATGGTGTCAATTGTGAATGTGAATAATGTGTGGGATTCGAGAAAATAATGACACTACTATTGCACGAATGGTACAATGGTGTCAATCACGAGTAAAATATCATTAATATTGTACAAATGGTAGAATGTTGTAAAAGGTGAATGTCAATAATGTGTGGGATTTGAGTAAAAGTGGCATAACTATTGCAAGAATGGTACAATGGTGTCAATGACGAGTAAAATAAACATAACTGTTGTTCAAATTGTACAATGGTGTCAATCGTGAATGTTAATAATGTTTGGGATTGGAGAAACAAATGGCATTACTATTAAAAGAATGGTACAATGGTGTCAATGACGTGTAAAATTAACATTACTATTGTAAAAATTGAACAATGGTGTCAATTGTGAATGTTAATAATGTGTGGGATTCGAGAAAATAATGACACTACTATTGCACGAATGGTACAATGGTGTCAATCACGAGTAAAATATCATTAATATTGTACAAATGGTAGAATGTTGTAAAAGGTGAATGTCAATAATGTGTGGGATTTGAGTAAAAGTGGCATAACTATTGCAAGAATGGTACAATGGTGTCAATGACGAGTAAAATAAACATAACTGTTGTTCAAATTGTACAATGGTGTCAATCGTGAATGTTAATAATGTTTGGGATTGGAGAAACAAATGGCATTACTATTAAAAGAATGGTACAAGGGTGTCAATGACGTGTAAAATTAACATTACTATTGTAAAAATTGAACAATGGTGTCAATCGTGAATGTGAATAATGTGTGGGATTCGAGAAAATAATGACACTACTATTGCACGAATGGTACAATGGTGTCAATCACGAGTAAAATATCATTAATATTGTACAAATGGTAGAATGTTGTAAAAGGTGAATGTCAATAATGTGTGGGATTTGAGTAAAAGTGGCATAACTATTGCAAGAATGGTACAATGGTGTCAATGACGAGTCAAATAAACATAACTGTTGTTCAAATTGTACAATGGTGTCAATCGTGAATGTTAATAATGTTTGGGATTGGAGAAACAAATGGCATTACTATTAAAAGAATGGTACAAGGGTGTCAATGACGTGTAAAATTAACATTACTATTGTAAAAATTGAACAATGGTGTCAATCGTGAATGTGAATAATGTGTGGGATTCGAGAAAATAATGACACTACTATTGCACGAATGGTACAATGGTGTCAATCACGAGTAAAATATCATTAATATTCTACAAATGGTACAATGTTGTAAAAGGTGAATGTCAATAATGTGTGGGAGTTGAGTAAAAGTGGCATAACTATTGCAAGAATGGTACAATGGTGTCAGTGACGAGTAAAATAAACATAACTGTTGTTCAAATTGTACAATGGTGTCAATCGTGAATGTTAATAATGTTTGGGATTGGAGAAACAAATGGCATTACTATTAAAAGAATGGTACAATGGTGTCAATGACGTGTAAAATTAACATTACTATTGTAAAAATTGAACAATGGTGTCAATCGTGAATGTGAATAATGTGTGGGATTCGAGAAAATAATGACACTTCTATTGCACGAATGGTACAATGGTGTCAATCACGAGTAAAATATCATTAATATTGTACAAATGGTAGAATGTTGTAAAAGGTGAATGTGAATAATGTGTGGGATTGGAGTAAAAGTGGCATAACTATTGCAAGAATGGTACAATGGTGTCAATGACGAGTAAAATAAACATAACTGTTCAAATTGTACAATGGTGTCAATCGTGAATGTTCATAATGTTTGGGATTGGAGAAACAAATGGCATTACTATTAAAAGAATGGTACAATGGTGTCAATGACGTGTAAAATTAACATTACTATTGTAAAAATTTAACAATGGTGTCAATCGTGAATGTGAATAATGTGTGGGATTCGAGAAAATAATGACTCTACTATTGCACGAATGGTACAATGGTGTCAATCACGAGTAAAATATCATTAATATTGTACAAATGGTACAATGTTGTAAAAGGTGAATGTAAATAATGTGTGGGATTGGAGTAAAAGTGGCATAACTATTGCAAGAATGGTACAATGGTGTCAATGACGAGTAAAATAAACATAACTGTTCAAATTGTACAATGGTGTCAATCGTGAATGTTCATAATGTTTGGGATTGGAGAAACAAAAGGCATTACTATTAAAAGAATGGTACAATGGTGTCAATGACGTGTAAAATTAACATTACTATTGTAAAAATTGTACAATGGTGTCAATCGTGAATGTGAATAATGTGTGGGATTCGAGAAAATAATGACTCTACTATTGCACGAATGGTACAATGGTGTCAATCACGAGTAAAATATCATTAATATAATACAAATGGTAGAATGTGGTAAAAGGTGAATGTCAATAATGTGTGGGATTGGAGTAAAAGTGGCATAACTATTGCAAGAATGGTACAATGGTGTCAATGACGAGTAAAATAAACATAACTGTTGTTCAAATTGTACAAAGGTGTCAATCGTGAATGTTAATAATGTTTGGGATTGGAGAAACAAAAGGCATTACTATTAAAAGAATGGTACAATGGTGTCAATGACGTGTAAAATTAACATTACTATTGTAAAAATTTAACAATGGTGTCAATCGTGAATGTGAATAATGTGTGGGATTCGAGAAAATAATGACTCTACTATTGCACGAATGGTACAATGGTGTCAATCACGAGTAAAATATCATTAATATTGTACAAATGGTACAATGTTGTAAAAGGTGAATGTAAATAATGTGTGGGATTGGAGTAAAAGTGGCATAACTATTGCAAGAATGGTACAATGGTGTCAATGACGAGTAAAATAAACATAACTGTTCAAATTGTACAATGGTGTCAATCGTGAATGTTCATAATGTTTGGGATTGGAGAAACAAATGGCATTACTATTAAAAGAATGGTACAATGGTGTCAATGACGTGTAAAATTAACATTACTATTGTAAAAATTGAACAATGGTGTCAATCGTGAATGTGAATAATGTGTGGGATTCGAGAAAATAATGACACTACTATTGCACGAATGGTACAATGGTGTCAATCACGAGTAAAATATCATTAATATTCTACAAATGGTAGAATGTTGTAAAAGGTGAATGTCAATAATGTGTGGGATTTGAGTAAAAGTGGCATAACTATTGTAAGAATGGTACAATGGTGTCAATGACGAGTAAAATTAACATAACTGCTGTTCAAATTGTACAATGGTGTCAATCGTGAATGTTAATAATGTGTGGGATTGGAGAAACAAATGGCATTACTATTAAAAGAATGGTACAATGGTGTCAATGACGTGTAAAATTAACATTACTATTGTAAAAATTGAACAACGATGTCAATCGTGAATGTGAATAATGTGTGGGATTCGAGAAAATAATGACACTACTATTGCACGAATGGTACAATGGTGTCAATCACGAGTAAAATATCATTAATATTCTACAAATGGTACAATGTTGTCAATGGTGGATGTCAATAATGTGTGGGATGGTGAAACAATTAACATTAATGTTGCAAGAATGGGACCATGGTGTCAATGACGAGTAAAATTAACATTCATGTTGTACAAATGGTACAATGGTGTCAATCGTGAATGTGAACGACGTGTGGGATTCGAGAAAATAATGACACTACTATTGCAGGAATGGTACAACGGCTTCAACCACGAATAAAATTGACATTACTATTATATAAATGGTGTAATGGTTACAATGGTGAATGTCAATAATGTGTCGGATTAGAGAAAATAATGACATTTCTATCGTACAAATGGTACAATGGTTTCAATCACGAGTAAAGTTCACATTTCTATTGTACAAATAATGTAATGGTATCAATGGTAAATGTCAATAATGTGTGGGATTCGAGAAATAATGACATTACTATTGCACGAATGGCACACTGGTGTCAATCATGAGTAAAATATCATTAATATTGTACAAATGGTACAATGTTGTAAAAGGTGAATGTCAATAATGTGTGGGAATTGAGTAAAAGTGGCATAACTATTGCAAGAATGGTACAATGGTGTCAATGACGAGTAAAATATACATAACTGTTGTTCAAATTGTACAATGGTGTCAATCGTGAATGTTAATAATGTGTGGGATTGGAGAAACAAATGGCATTACTATTAAAAGAATGATACAATGGTGTCAATAAAGAGTAAAATTGACATTACCATTGTACAACTGGTACAATGGTTTCAACGGTGAATGTTAATAATGTGTGGGATTGAAGAAAATAATGACATTACTATTGCACGAATGGCACACTGGTGTCAATCATGAGTAAAACTGACATTACCATTGTACAACTGGTACAATGTTGTAAAAGGTGAATGTTAATAATGTGTGGGAATTGAGTAAAAGTGGCATAACTATTGCAAGAATGGTACAATGGTGTCCATGACGAGTAAAATTAACATAACTGTTCTTCAAATTGTACAATGGTGTCAATCGTGAATGTTAATAATGTGTGGGATTGGAGAAACAAATGGCATTACTATTAAAAGAATGGTACAATAGTGTCAATGACGTGTAAAATTAACATTACTATTGTAAAAATTGAACAACGATGTCAATCGTGAATGTGAATAATGTGTGGGATTCGAGAAAATAATGACACTACTATTGCACGAATGGTACAATGGTATCAATCACGAGTAAAATATCATTAATATTCTACAAATGGTACAATGTTGTCAATGGTGAATGTCAATAATGTGTGGGAATTGAGTAAAAGTGGCATAACTATTGCAAGAATGGTCAGAAAAAATTAACATTAATGTTGCAAGAATGGTACCATGGTGTCAATGACGAGTAAAATTAACATTCATGTTGTACAAATGGTACAATGGTGTCAATCATGAATGTGAATGACGTGTGGGATTCGAGAAAATAATGACACTACTATTGCAGGAATGGTACAACGGCTTCAACCACGAATAAAATTGACATTACTATTGTATAAATGGTGTAATGGTTACAATGGTGAATGTCAATAATGTGTCGGATTAGAGAAAATAATGACATTTCTATCGTACAAATGGTACAATGGTGTCAATCAAGAGTAAAGTTCACATTTCTTTTGTACAAATAATGTAATGGTGTCAATGGTAAATGTCAATAATGTGTGGGATTCGACAAATAATGACATTACTATTGCACGAATGGCACACTGGTGTCAATCATGAGTAAAATATCATTAATATTGTACAAATGGTACAATGTTGTAAAAGGTGAATGTCAATAATGTGTGGGAATTGAGTAAAAGTGGCATAACTATTTCAAGAATGGTACAATGGTGTCAATGACGAGTAAAATTAACATAACTGTTGTTCAAATTGTACAATGGTGTCAATCGTGAATGTTAATAATGTGTGGGATTGGAGAAACAAATGGCATTACTATTAAAAGAATGGTACAATGGTGTCAATGACGTGTAAAATTAACATTACTATTGTAAAAATTGAACAACGATGTCAATCGTGAATGTGAATAATGTGTGGGATTCGAGAAAATAATGACACTACTATTGCACGAATGGTACAATGGTATCAATCACGAGTAAAATATCATTAATATTCTACAAATGGTACAATGTTGTCAATGGTGAATGTCAATAATGTGTGGGAATTGAGTAAAAGTGGCATAACTATTGCAAGAATGGTCAGAAAAAATTAACATTAATGTTGCAAGAATGGTACCATGGTGTCAATGACGAGTAAAATTAACATTCATGTTGTTCAAATGGTACAATGGTGTCAATCATGAATGTGAATGACGTGTGGGATTCGAGAAAATAATGACACTACTATTGCAGGAATTGTACAACGGCTTCAACCACGAATAAAATTGACATTACTATTGTATAAATGGTGTAATGGTTACAATGGTGAATGTCAATAATGTGTCGGATTAGAGAAAATAATGACATTTCTATCGTACAAATGGTACAATGGTGTGAATCACGAGTAAAGTTCACATTTCTATTGTACAAATAATGTAATGGTGTCAATGGTAAATGTCAATAATGTGTGGGATTCGAGAAATAATGACATTACTATTGCACGAATGGCACACTGGTGTCAATCATGAGTAAAATATCATTAATATTGTACAAATGGTACAATGTTGTAAAAGGTGAATGTTAATAATGTGTGGGAATTGAGTAAAGGTGGCATAACTATTGCAAGAATGGTACAATGGTGTCAATGACGAGTAAAATTAACATAACTGTTCTTCAAATTGTACAATGGTGTCAATCGTGAATGTTAATAATGTGTGGGATTGGAGAAACAAATGGCATTACTATTAAAAGAATGATACAATGGTGTCAATGACGTGTAAAATTAACATTACTATTGTAAAAATTGAACAACGATGTCAATCGTGAATGTGAATAATGTGTGGGATTCGAGAAAATAATGACACTACTATTGCAGGAATGGTACAATGGTGTCAATCAAGAGTAAAATATCATTAATATTCTACAAATGGTACAATGTTGTCAATGGTGGATGTCAATAATGTGTGGGATGGAGAAACAATTAACATTAATGTTGCAAGAATGGTACAATGGTGTCAATGACGAGTAAAATTAACATTACTGTTGTACAAATGGTACAATGGTGTCAATCGTGAATGTGAATGATGTGTGGGATTCGAGAAAATAATGACACTACTATTGCAGGAATGGTACAACGGCTTCAACCACGAATAAAATTGACATTACTATTGTATAAATGGTGTAATGGTTACAATGGTGAATGTCAATAATGTTTGGGATTAGAGAAAATAATGACATTTCTATCGTACAAATGGTACAATGGTGTCAATCACGAGTAAAGTTCACATTTCTATTGTACAAATGTTGTAATTGTGTCAATGGTGAATGTAAATAATGTGTGGGATTGGAGAAATAATGACATTACTATTGCACGAATGGCACACTGGTGTCAATCATGAGTAAAATATCATTAATATTGTACAAATGGTACAATGTTGTAAAAGGTGAATGTCAATCATGTGTGGGAATTGAGTAAAAGTGGCATAACTATTGCAAGAATGGTACAATGGTGTCAAAGACGAGTAAAATTAACATAACTGTTGTTCAAATTGTACAATGGTGTCAACCGTGAATGTTAATAATGTGTGGGATTGGAGAAACAAATGGCATTACTATTAAAAGAATGGTACAATGGTGTCAATAAAGAGTAAAATTGACATTACCATTGTACAACTGGTACAATGGTTTCAACGGTGAATGTCAATAATGTGTGGGATTGAAGAAAATAATGACATTACTATTGCAGGAATGGCACACTGGTGTCAATCACGAGTAAAACTGACATTACCATTGTACAACTGGTACAATGTTGTAACAGGTAAATGTTAATAATGTGTGGGAATTGAGTAAAAGTGGCATAACTATTGTAAGAATGGTACAATGGTGTCAATGACGAGTAAAATTAACATAACTGTTCTTCAAATTGTACAATGGTGTCAATCGTGAATGTTAATAATGTGTGGGATTGGAGAAACAAATGGCATTACTATTAAAAGAATGGTACAATGGTGTCAATGACGTGTAAAATTAACATTACTATTGTAAAAATTGAACAACGATGTCAATCGTGAATGTGAATAATGTGTGGGATTCGAGAAAATAATGACACTACTATTGCAGGAATGGTACAATGGTATCAATCCCGAGTAAAATATCATTAATATTCTACAAATGGTGCAATGTTGTCAATGGTGAATGTCAATAATGTGTGGGATGGAGAAAAAATTAACATTAATGTTGCAAGAATGGTACCATGGTGTCAATGACGAGTAAAATTAACATTCATGTTGTACAAATGGTACAATGGTGTCAATCATGAATGTGAATGATGTGTGGGATTCGAGAAAATAATGACACTACTATTGCAGGAATGGTACAACGGCTTCAACCACGAATAAAATTGACATTACTATTGTATAAATGGTGTAATGGTTACAATGGTGAATGTCAATAATGTTTGGGATTAGAGAAAATAATAACATTTCTATCATACAAATGGTACAATGGTGTCAATCACGAGTAAAGTTCACATTTCTATTGTACAAATGTTGTAATGGTGTCAATGGTGAATGTAAATAATGTGTGGGATTGGAGAAATAATGACATTACTATTGCACGAATGGCACACTGGTGTCAATCATGAGTAAAATATCATTAATATTGTACAAATGGTACAATGTTGTAAAAGGTGAATGTCAATAATGTGTGGGAATTGAGTAAAAGTGGCATAACTATTGCAAGAATGGTACAATGGTGTCAAAGACGAGTAAAATTAACATAACTGTTGTTCAAATTGTACAATGGTGTCAACCGTGAATGTTAATAATGTGTGGGATTGGAGAAACAAATGGCATTACTATTAAAAGAATGGTACAATGGTGTCAATAAAGAGTAAAATTGACATTACCATTGTACAACTGGTACAATGGTTTCAACGGTGAATGTCAATAATGTGTGGGATTGAAGAAAATAATGACATTACTATTGCAGGAATGGCACACTGGTGTCAATCACGAGTAAAACTGACATTACCATTGTACAACTGGTACAATGTTGTAAAAGGTAAATGTTAATAATGTGTGGGAATTGAGTAAAAGTGGCATAACTATTGCAAGAATGGTACAATGGTGTCCATGACGAGTAAAATTAACATAACTGTTCTTCAAATTGTACAATGGTGTCAATCGTGAATGTTAATAATGTGTGGGATTGGAGAAACAAATTGCATTACTATTAAAAGAATGGTACAATGGTGTCAATGACGTGTAAAATTAACATTACTATTGTAAAAATTGAACAACGATGTCAATCGTGAATGTGAATAATGTGTGGGATTCGAGAAAATAATGACACTACTATTGCAGGAATGGTACAATGGTATCAATCCCGAGTAAAATATCATTAATATTCTACAAATGGTGCAATGTTGTCAATGGTGAATGTCAATAATGTGTGGGATGGAGAAAAAATTAACATTAATGTTGCAAGAATTGTACCATGGTGTCAATGACGAGTAAAATTAACATTCATGTTGTACAAATGGTACAATGGTGTCAATCATGAATGTGAATGATGTGTGGGATTCGAGAAAATAATGACACTACTATTGCAGGAATGGTACAACGGCTTCAACCACGAATAAAATTGACATTACTATTGTATAAATGGTGTAATGGTTACAATGGTGAATGTCAATAATGTGTCGGATTAGAGAAAATAATGACATTTCTATCGTACAAATGGTACAATGGTGTGAATCACGAGTAAAGTTCACATTTCTATTGTACAAATAATGTAATGGTGTCAATGGTAAATGTCAATAATGTGTGGGATTCGAGAAATAATGACATTACTATTGCACGAATGGCACACTGGTGTCAATCATGAGTAAAATATCATTAATATTGTACAAATGGTACAATGTTGTAAAAGGTGAATGTCAATAATGTGTGGGAATTAAGTAAAAGTGGCATAACTATTGCAAGAATGGTACAATGGTGTCAATGACGAGTAAAATTAACATAACTGTTGTTCAAATTGTACAATGGTGTCAACCGTGAATGTTAATAATGTGTGGGATTGGAGAAACAAATGGCATTACTATTAAAAGAATGGTACAATGGTGTCAATAAAGAGTAAAATTGACATTACCATTGTACAACTGGTACAATGGTTTCAACGGTGAATGTCAATAATGCGTGGGATTGAAGAAAATAATGACATTACTATTGCACGAATGGCACACTGGTGTCAATCACGAGTAAAACTGACATTACCATTGTACAACTGGTACAATGGTGTCAATCGTGAATTTCAATAATGTGTGGGATTGGAGAAAAAAGTGGCATTACTGTTGCAAGAATGCTACGACGGTGTCAATCACGAGTAAAATTGACATTACTATTGTACAAATGGTACAATGGTGTCAATCGTGAATATGAATAATGTGTGGGATTGGAAAAAATAATGACACTACTATTGTACTAATGGTACAATGGTGTCAATCATGAGTAAAATTGACATTACTATTGTACAAATGGTACAATGGTTTCAACGGTGAATGTCAATAATGTGTGGGATTGAAGAAAATAATGACATTACTATTGCACGAATGGCACACTGGTGTCAATCACGAGTAAAACTGACATTACCATTGTACAACTGGTAGAATGTTGTAAAAGGTGAATGTTAATAATGTGTGGGAATTGAGTAAAGGTGGCATAACTATTGCAAGAATGGTACAATGGTGTCAATGACGAGTAAAATTAACATAACTGTTCTTCAAATCGTACAATGGTGTCAATCGTGAATGTTAATAATGTGTGGGATTGGAGAAACAAATGGCATTACTATTAAAAGAATGGTACAATGGTGTCAATGACGTGTAAAATTAACATTACTATTGTAAAAATTGAACAACGATGTCAATCGTGAATGTGAATAATGTGTGGGATTCGAGAAAATAATGACACTACTATTGCACGAATGGTATAATGGTGTCAATCACGAGTAAAATATCATTAATATTCTACAAATGGTACAATGTTGTCAATGGTGGATGTCAATAATGTGTGGGATGGAGAAATCATTAACAATAATGTTGCAAGAATGGTACAATGGTGTCAATGACGAGTAAAATTAACATTACTGTTGTACAAATGGTACAATGGTGTCAATCGTGATTGTGAATGATGTGTGGGATTCAAGAAAATAATGACACTACTATTGCAGGAATGGTACAACGGCTTCAACCACGAATAAAATTGACATTACTATTGTATAAATGGTGTAATGGTTACAATGGTGAATGTCAATAATGTGTGGGATTAGAGAAAATAATGACATTTCTATCGTACAAATGGTACAATGGTGTCAATCACGAGTAAAGTTCACATTTCTATTGTACAAATGTTGTAATGGTGTCAATGGTGAATGTCAATAATGTGTGGGATTGGAGAAATAATGACATTACTATTGCACGAATGGCACACTGGTGTCAATCATGAGTAAAATATCATTAATATTGTACAAATGGTACAATGTTGTAAAAGGTGAATGTCAATAATGTGTGGGAATTGAGTAAAAGTGGCATAACTATTGCAAGAATGGTACAATGGTGTCAATGACGAGTAAAATTAACATAACTGTTCTTCAAATTGTACAATGGTGTCAGTCGTGAATGTTAATAATGTGTGGGATTGGAGAAACAAATGGCATTACTATTAAAAGAATGGTACAATGGTGTCAATGACGTGTAAAATTAACATTACTATTGTAAAAATTGAACAATGATGTCAATCGTGAATGTGAATAATGTGTGGGATTCGAGAAAATAATGACACTACTATTGCACGAATGGTACAATGGTGTCAATCACGAGTAAAATTTCATTAATATTCTACAAATGGTACAATGTTGTCAATGGTGGATGTCAATAATGTGTGGGATGGAGAAACAATTAACATTAATGTTGCAAGAATGGTACAATGGTGTCAGTGACGAGTAAAATTAACATTACTGTTGTACAAATGGTACAATGGTGTCAATCGTGACTGTGAATGATGTGTGGGATTCTAGAAAATCATGACACTACTATTGCAGGAATGGTACAACGGCTTCAACCACGAATAAAATTGACATTACTATTGTATAAATGGTGTAATGGTTACAATGGTGAATGTCAATAATGTGTGGGATGAAAGAAAATAATGACATTTCTATCGTACAAATGGTACAATGGTGTCAATCACGAGTAAAGTTCACATTTCTATTGTACAAATGTTGTAATGGTGTCAATGGTAAATGTAAATAATGTGTGGGATTCGAGAAATAATGACATTACTATTGCACGAATGGCACACAGGTGTCAATCATAATATCATTAATATTGTACAAATGGTACAATGTTGTAAAAGGTGAATGTCAATAATGTGTGGGAATTGACTAAAAGTGGCATAACTATTGCAAGAATGGTACAATGGTGTCAATGACGAGTAAAATTAACATAACTGTTGTTCAAATTGTACAATGGTGTCAATCGTGAATGTTAATAATGTGTGGGATTGGAGAAACAAATGGCATTGCTATTGCAATAATGGTACAATAGTGTCAATGACGAGTAAAATTAGCATTCATGTTGTACAAATGGTACAATGGTGTCAATCATGAATGTGAATGATGTGTGGGATTCGAGAAGATAATGACACTAGTACTGCAGGAATGGTACAACGGCTTCAACCACGAATAAAATTGACATTACTATTGTATAAATGGTGTAATGGTTTCAATGGTGAATGCCAATAATGTGTGGGATTAGAGAAAATAATGACTTGTCTATCGTACAAATAGTACAATGGTGTCAATCACGAGTAAAGTTCACATTTCTATTGTACAAATGTTGTAATGGTGTCAATGGTAAATGTCAATAATGTGTGGGATTCGAGAAATAATGACATTACTATTGCACGAATGGCACACTGGTGTCAATCATAATATCATTAATATTGTACAAATGGTACAATGTTGTAAAAGGTGAATGTCAATAATGTGTGGGAATTGAGTAAAAGTGGCATAACTATTGCAAGAATGGTACAATGGTGTCAATGACGAGTAAAATTAACATAACTGTTGTTCAAATTGTACAATGGTGTCAATCGTGAATGTTAATAATGTGTGGGATTGGAGAAACAAATGGCATTGCTATTGCAATAATGGTACAATAGTGTCAATGACGAGTAAAATTAGCATTCATGTTGTACAAATGGTACAATGGTGTCAATCATGAATGTGAATGATGTGTGGGATTCGAGAAGATGATGACACTAGTACTGCAGGAATGGTACAACGGCTTCAACCACGAATAAAATTGACCTTACTATTGTATAAATGGTGTAATGGTTTCAATGGTGAATGCCAATAATGTGTGGGATTGGAGAAAATAATGAGATTTCTATCGTACAAATGGTACAATGGTGTCAATCACGAGTAAAGTTTACATTTCTATTGTACAAATGGTGCAATGGTGTCAATGGTGAATGTCAATAATGTGTGGGATTGGAGAAATAATGACATTACCATTGCACGAATGGTACAATGGTGTCAATCATAATATCATTAATATTGTACAAATGGTACAATGTTGTAAAAGGTGAATGTCAATAATGTGTGGGAATTGAGTAAAAGTGGCATAACTATTGCAAGAATGGTACAATGGTGTCAATGACGAGTAAAATTAACATAACCGTTGTTCAAATTGTACAATGGTGTCAATCATGAATGTGAATGATGTGTGGGATTCGAGAAGATAATGACACTAGTACTGCAGGAATGGTACAACGGCTTCAACCACGAATAAAATTGACCTTACTATTGTATAAATGGTGTAATGGTTTCAATGGTGAATGCCAATAATGTGTGGGATTAGAGAAAATAATGACTTGTCTATCGTACAAATGGTACAATGGTGTCAATCACGAGTAAAGTTTACATTTCTATTGTACAAATGGTGCAATGGTGTCAATGGTGAATGTCAATAATGTGTGGGATTGGAGAAATAATGACATTACCATTGCACGAATGGTACAATGGTGTCAATAAAGAGTAAAATTGACATTACCATTGTACAACTGGTACAATGGTTTCAATGGTGAATGTCAATAATGTGTGGGATTGAAGAAAATAATGACATTACTATTGCACGAATGGCACACTGGTGTCAATCACGAGTAAAACTGACATTACCATTGTACAACTGGTACAATGTTGTAAAAGGTGAATGTTAATAATGTGTGGGAATTGAGTAAAAGTGGCATAACCATTGCAAGAATGGTACAATGGTGTCAATGACGAGTAAAATTAACATAACTGTTCTTCAAATTGTACAATGGTGTCAATCGTGAATGTGAATAATGTGTGGGATTGGAAAAACAAATGGCATTACTATTAAAAGAATGGTACAATGGTGTCAATGACGTGTAAAATTAACATTACTATTGTAAAAATTGAACAATGATGTCAATCGTGAATGTGAATAATGTGTGGGATTCGAGAAAATAATGACACTACTATTGCACGAATGGTACAATGGTGTCAATCACGAGTAAAATATCATTAATATTCTACAAATGGTACAATGTTGTCAATGGTGGATGTCAATAATGTGTGGGATGGAGAAACAATTAACATTAAAGTTGCAAGAATGGTACAATGGTGTCAGTGACGAGTAAAATTAACATTACTGTTGTACAAATGGTACAATGGTGTCAATCGTGACTGTGAATGATGTGTGGGATTCGAGAAAATAATGACACTACTATTGCAGGAATGGTACAACGGCTTCAACCACGAATAAAATTGACATTACTATTGTATAAATGGTGTAAGGGTTTCAATGGTGAATGTCAATAATGTCTGGGATTAGAGAAAATAATGACATTTCTATCGTACAAATGGTACAATGGTGTCAATCACGAATAAAATATCATTAATATTGTACAAATGGTACAATGTTGTAAAAGGAGAATGTCAATAATGTGTGGGATTGGAGTAAAAGTGGCATAACTATTGCAAGAATGGTACAATGGTGTCAATGACGAGTAAAATTAACATAACTGTTGTTCAAATTGTATAATGGTGTCAATCGTGAATGTTAATAATGTGTGGGATTGGAGAAACAAATGGCATTAAAATTAAAAGAATGGTACAATGGTGTCAATGACGTGTAAAATTAACATTACTATTGTAAAAATTGAACAATGATGTCAATCGTGAATGTGAATAATGTGTGGGATTCGAGAAAATAATGACACTACTATTGCACGAATGGTACAATGGTGTCAATCACGAGTAAAATATCATTAATATTCTACAAATGGTACAATGTTGTCAATGGTGGATGTCAATAATGTGTGGGATGGAGAAACAATTAACATTAATGTTGCAAGAATGGTACAATGGTGTCAGTGACGAGTAAAATTAACATTACTGTTGTACAAATGGTACAATGGTGTCAATCGTGACTGTGAATGATGTGTGGGATTCTAGAAAATCATGACACTACTATTGCAGGAATGGTACAACGGCTTCAACCACGAATAAAATTGACATTACTATTGTATAAATGGTGTAATGGTTACAATGGTGAATGTCAATAATGTGTGGGATGAAAGAAAATAATGACATTTCTATCGTACAAATGGTACAATGGTGTCAATCACGAGTAAAGTTCACATTTCTATTGTACAAATGTTGTAATGGTGTCAATGGTAAATGTCAATAATGTGTGGGATTCGAGAAATAATGACATTACTATTGCACGAATGGCACACAGGTGTCAATCATAATATCATTAATATTGTACAAATGGTACAATGTTGTAAAAGGTGAATGTCAATAATGTGTGGGAATTGACTAAAAGTGGCATAACTATTGCAAGAATGGTACAATGGTGTCAATGACGAGTAAAATTAACATAACTGTTGTTCAAATTGTACAATGGTGTCAATCGTGAATGTTAATAATGTGTGGGATTGGAGAAACAAATGGCATTGCTATTGCAATAATGGTACAATAGTGTCAATGACGAGTAAAATTAGCATTCATGTTGTACAAATGGTACAATGGTGTCAATCATGAATGTGAATGATGTGTGGGATTCGAGAAGATAATGACACTAGTACTGCAGGAATGGTACAACGGCTTCAACCACGAATAAAATTGACATTACTATTGTATAAATGGTGTAATGGTTTCAATGGTGAATGCCAATAATGTGTGGGATTAGAGAAAATAATGACTTGTCTATCGTACAAATAGTACAATGGTGTCAATCACGAGTAAAGTTCACATTTCTATTGTACAAATGTTGTAATGGTGTCAATGGTAAATGTCAATAATGTGTGGGATTCGAGAAATAATGACATTACTATTGCACGAATGGCACACTGGTGTCAATCATAATATCATTAATATTGTACAAATGGTACAATGTTGTAAAAGGTGAATGTCAATAATGTGTGGGAATTGAGTAAAAGTGGCATAACTATTGCAAGAATGGTACAATGGTGTCAATGACGAGTAAAATTAACATAACTGTTGTTCAAATTGTACAATGGTGTCAATCGTGAATGTTAATAATGTGTGGGATTGGAGAAACAAATGGCATTGCTATTGCAATAATGGTACAATAGTGTCAATGACGAGTAAAATTAGCATTCATGTTGTACAAATGGTACAATGGTGTCAATCATGAATGTGAATGATGTGTGGGATTCGAGAAGATGATGACACTAGTACTGCAGGAATGGTACAACGGCTTCAACCACGAATAAAATTGACCTTACTATTGTATAAATGGTGTAATGGTTTCAATGGTGAATGCCAATAATGTGTGGGATTGGAGAAAATAATGAGATTTCTATCGTACAAATGGTACAATGGTGTCAATCACGAGTAAAGTTTACATTTCTATTGTACAAATGGTGCAATGGTGTCAATGGTGAATGTCAATAATGTGTGGGATTGGAGAAATAATGACATTACCATTGCACGAATGGTACAATGGTGTCAATCATAATATCATTAATATTGTACAAATGGTACAATGTTGTAAAAGGTGAATGTCAATAATGTGTGGGAATTGAGTAAAAGTGGCATAACTATTGCAAGAATGGTACAATGGTGTCAATGACGAGTAAAATTAACATAACCGTTGTTCAAATTGTACAATGGTGTCAATCATGAATGTGAATGATGTGTGGGATTCGAGAAGATAATGACACTAGTACTGCAGGAATGGTACAACGGCTTCAACCACGAATAAAATTGACCTTACTATTGTATAAATGGTGTAATGGTTTCAATGGTGAATGCCAATAATGTGTGGGATTAGAGAAAATAATGACTTGTCTATCGTACAAATGGTACAATGGTGTCAATCACGAGTAAAGTTTACATTTCTATTGTACAAATGGTGCAATGGTGTCAATGGTGAATGTCAATAATGTGTGGGATTGGAGAAATAATGACATTACCATTGCACGAATGGTACAATGGTGTCAATAAAGAGTAAAATTGACATTACCATTGTACAACTGGTACAATGGTTTCAATGGTGAATGTCAATAATGTGTGGGATTGAAGAAAATAATGACATTACTATTGCACGAATGGCACACTGGTGTCAATCACGAGTAAAACTGACATTACCATTGTACAACTGGTACAATGTTGTAAAAGGTGAATGTTAATAATGTGTGGGAATTGAGTAAAAGTGGCATAACCATTGCAAGAATGGTACAATGGTGTCAATGACGAGTAAAATTAACATAACTGTTCTTCAAATTGTACAATGGTGTCAATCGTGAATGTGAATAATGTGTGGGATTGGAAAAACAAATGGCATTACTATTAAAAGAATGGTACAATGGTGTCAATGACGTGTAAAATTAACATTACTATTGTAAAAATTGAACAATGATGTCAATCGTGAATGTGAATAATGTGTGGGATTCGAGAAAATAATGACACTACTATTGCACGAATGGTACAATGGTGTCAATCACGAGTAAAATATCATTAATATTCTACAAATGGTACAATGTTGTCAATGGTGGATGTCAATAATGTGTGGGATGGAGAAACAATTAACATTAATGTTGCAAGAATGGTACAATGGTGTCAGTGACGAGTAAAATTAACATTACTGTTGTACAAATGGTACAATGGTGTCAATCGTGACTGTGAATGATGTGTGGGATTCTAGAAAATCATGACACTACTATTGCAGGAATGGTACAACGGCTTCAACCACGAATAAAATTGACATTACTATTGTATAAATGGTGTAATGGTTACAATGGTGAATGTCAATAATGTGTGGGATGAAAGAAAATAATGACATTTCTATCGTACAAATGGTACAATGGTGTCAATCACGAGTAAAGTTCACATTTCTATTGTACAAATGTTGTAATGGTGTCAATGGTAAATGTCAATAATGTGTGGGATTCGAGAAATAATGACATTACTATTGCACGAATGGCACACAGGTGTCAATCATAATATCATTAATATTGTACAAATGGTACAATGTTGTAAAAGGTGAATGTCAATAATGTGTGGGAATTGACTAAAAGTGGCATAACTATTGCAAGAATGGTACAATGGTGTCAATGACGAGTAAAATTAACATAACTGTTGTTCAAATTGTACAATGGTGTCAATCGTGAATGTTAATAATGTGTGGGATTGGAGAAACAAATGGCATTGCTATTGCAATAATGGTACAATAGTGTCAATGACGAGTAAAATTAGCATTCATGTTGTACAAATGGTACAATGGTGTCAATCATGAATGTGAATGATGTGTGGGATTCGAGAAGATAATGACACTAGTACTGCAGGAATGGTACAACGGCTTCAACCACGAATAAAATTGACATTACTATTGTATAAATGGTGTAATGGTTTCAATGGTGAATGCCAATAATGTGTGGGATTAGAGAAAATAATGACTTGTCTATCGTACAAATAGTACAATGGTGTCAATCACGAGTAAAGTTCACATTTCTATTGTACAAATGTTGTAATGGTGTCAATGGTAAATGTCAATAATGTGTGGGATTCGAGAAATAATGACATTACTATTGCACGAATGGCACACTGGTGTCAATCATAATATCATTAATATTGTACAAATGGTACAATGTTGTAAAAGGTGAATGTCAATAATGTGTGGGAATTGAGTAAAAGTGGCATAACTATTGCAAGAATGGTACAATGGTGTCAATGACGAGTAAAATTAACATAACTGTTGTTCAAATTGTACAATGGTGTCAATCGTGAATGTTAATAATGTGTGGGATTGGAGAAACAAATGGCATTGCTATTGCAATAATGGTACAATAGTGTCAATGACGAGTAAAATTAGCATTCATGTTGTACAAATGGTACAATGGTGTCAATCATGAATGTGAATGATGTGTGGGATTCGAGAAGATGATGACACTAGTACTGCAGGAATGGTACAACGGCTTCAACCACGAATAAAATTGACCTTACTATTGTATAAATGGTGTAATGGTTTCAATGGTGAATGCCAATAATGTGTGGGATTGGAGAAAATAATGAGATTTCTATCGTACAAATGGTACAATGGTGTCAATCACGAGTAAAGTTTACATTTCTATTGTACAAATGGTGCAATGGTGTCAATGGTGAATGTCAATAATGTGTGGGATTGGAGAAATAATGACATTACCATTGCACGAATGGTACAATGGTGTCAATAAAGAGTAAAATTGACATTACCATTGTACAACTGGTACAATGGTTTCAATGGTGAATGTCAATAATGTGTGGGATTGAAGAAAATAATGACATTACTATTGCACGAATGGCACACTGGTGTCAATCACGAGTAAAACTGACATTACCATTGTACAACTGGTACAATGTTGTAAAAGGTGAATGTTAATAATGTGTGGGAATTGAGTAAAAGTGGCATAACTATTGCAAGAATGGTACAATGGTGTCAATGACGAGTAAAATTAACATAACTGTTCTTCAAATTGTACAATGGTGTCAATCGTGAATGTGAATAATGTGTGGGATTGGAAAAACAAATGGCATTACTATTAAAAGAATGGTACAATGGTGTCAATGACGTGTAAAATTAACATTACTATTGTAAAAATTGAACAATGATGTCAATCGTGAATGTGAATAATGTGTGGGATTCGAGAAAATAATGACACTACTATTGCACGAATGGTACAATGGTGTCAATCACGAGTAAAATATCATTAATATTCTACAAATGGTACAATGTTGTCAATGGTGTGATGGCGCACGGAGTCGCCGTCGACGAAGCTTGGTCGGAAAAGCAGGTGGAGCTCGGATTCCGACTGATTCAAGCGTGAAAGGATAGAGCTTTTGGGGAGAAGAGATGCTTTGGGAGGGCTGAGAGTGGCGGATTGTGGGTGGTGGTTGGAGATGGACTGGTGGCAGAGATAGAGGGGATGGCTTGTGTTTGTGTGTGTGGCTGGGCGTGTGAGAGGCAGGGAGTGACGAGAGGGAGCTGGGGTTTGATGGTGGTCGGAGAAGAGGTAGAGCAGAGGTGAAGGGTGGTGGTGGCTGTCAAAGAAGAGGGTCAGTGGCAGAGAAGGTGTTGTGGGGATGAGGGTGACGGCAGAAGATGAAAGAAACTAGGGTTTGTTGTATTTTGTATGCTACACGAAATTAATGATACAAAGGGCACAAAGCACACATTTTACACGAAGCTCGTAACAAGCAATCCCATATTTTAATTTCATGAAAGTCTCCCCTTAATTGTTCATTACATAACATATATATAGTAGTAGAAGAGGACAAGCCCTCGTAAATACATAAATAAAGTCTAGGGACTAAACTGAAAAACATGTAAATGAAGGACCAAGACGAAATTAGGTAAAACTGTGAAGCAGGCATAAGTTTGAGCGAATTTCCTTTTAGGTCCCTGAATACTTGTGCATGCTGGCTGACGTCCTTGCCGTAGAACTGAACACTTTCTGCGGCTGACAGTTTGATCCTCTAACTCTTGCTTTTTCATGTGCGACGTCCTTGGCTCTATTTTCCTTAAACGAATCTGAGAAATCGACCGGGATGGTCCGCCATCATGGTGGATGTCAATAATGTGTGGGATGGAGAAACAATTAACATTAATGTTGCAAGAATGGTACAATGGTGTCAGTGACGAGTAAAATTAACATTACTGTTGTACAAATGGTACAATGGTGTCAATCGTGACTGTGAATGATGTGTGGGATTCGAGAAAATAATGACACTACTATTGCAGGAATGGTACAACGGCTTCAACCACGAATAAAATTGACATTACTATTGTATAAATGGTGTAAGGGTTTCAATGGTGAATGTCAATAATGTCTGGGATTAGAGAAAATAATGACATTTCTATCGTACAAATGGTACAATGGTGTCAATCACGAATAAAATATCATTAATATTGTACAAATGGTACAATGTTGTAAAAGGAAATTGTCAATAATGTGTGGGATTGGAGTAAAAAAGGCATAACTATTGCAAGAATGGTACAATGGTGTCAATGACGAGTAAAATTAACATAACTGTTGTTCAAATTGTATAATGGTGTCAATCGTGAATGTTAATAATGTGTGGGATTGGAGAAACAAATGGCATTAAAATTAAAAGAATGGTACAATGGTGTCAATGACGTGTAAAATTAACATTACTATTGTAAAAATTGAACAATGGTGTCAATCGTGAATGTGAATAATGTGTGGGATTCGAGAAAATAATGACACTACTATTGCACGAATGGTACAATGGTGACAATCACGAGTAAAATATCATTAATATTCTACAAATGGTATAATGTTGTCAATGGTGGATGTCAATAATGTGTGGGATGGAGAAACAATTAACATTAATGTTGCAAGAATGGTACAATGGTGTCAGTGACGAGTAAAATTAACATTACTGTTGTACAAATGGTACAATGGTGTCAATCGTGACTGTGAATGATGTGTGGGATTCGAGAAAATAATGACACTACTATTGCAGGAATGGTACAACGGCTTCAACCACGAATAAAATTGACATTGCTATTGTATAAATTGTGTAATGGTTACAATGGTGAATGTCAATAATGTCTGGGATTAGAGAAAATAATGACATTTCTATCGTACAAATGGTACAATGGTGGCAATCACGAGTAAAGTTCACATTTCTATTGTACAAATGTTGTAATGGTGTCAATGGTGAATGTCAATAATGTGTGGGATTGGAGAAATAATGACATTACTATTGCACGAATGGCACACTGGTGTCAATCATGAGTAAAATATCATTAATATTGTACAAATGGTACAATGTTGTAAAAGGTGAATGTCAATAATGTGTGGGAATTGAGTAAAAGTGGCATAACTATTGCAAGAATGGTACAATGGTGTCAATGACGAGTAAAATTAACATAACTGTTCTTCAAATTGTACAATGGTGTCAATCGTGAATGTTAATAATGTGTGGGATTGGATAAACAAATGGCATTACTATTAAAAGAATGGTACAATGGTGTCAATGACGTGTAAAATTAACATTACTATTGTAAAAATTGAACAATGATGTCAATCGTGAATGTGAATAATGTGTGGGATTCGAGAAAATAATGACACTACTATTGCACGAATGGTACAATGGTGTCAATCACGAGTAAAATATCATTAATATTCTACAAATGGTACAATGTTGTCAATGGTGGATGTCAATAATGTGTGGGATGGAGAAACAATTAACATTAATGTTGCAAGAATGGTACAATGGTGTCAGTGACGAGTAAAATTAACATTACTGTTGTACAAATGGTACAATGGTGTCAATCGTGACTGTGAATGATGTGTGGGATTCTAGAAAATCATGACACTACTATTGCAGGAATGGTACAACGGCTTCAACCACGAATAAAATTGACATTACTATTGTATAAATGGTGTAATGGTTACAATGGTGAATGTCAATAATGTGTGGGATGAAAGAAAATAATGACATTTCTATCGTACAAATGGTACAATGGTGTCAATCACGAGTAAAGTTCACATTTCTATTGTACAAATGTTGTAATGGTGTCAATGGTAAATGTCAATAATGTGTGGGATTCGAGAAATAATGACATTACTATTGCACGAATGGCACACAGGTGTCAATCATAATATCATTAATATTGTACAAATGGTACAATGTTGTAAAAGGTGAATGTCAATAATGTGTGGGAATTGACTAAAAGTGGCATAACTATTGCAAGAATGGTACAATGGTGTCAATGACGAGTAAAATTAACATAACTGTTGTTCAAATTGTACAATGGTGTCAATCGTGAATGTTAATAATGTGTGGGATTGGAGAAACAAATGGCATTGCTATTGCAATAATGGTACAATAGTGTCAATGACGAGTAAAATTAGCATTCATGTTGTACAAATGGTACAATGGTGTCAATCATGAATGTGAATGATGTGTGGGATTCGAGAAGATAATGACACTAGTACTGCAGGAATGGTACAACGGCTTCAACCACGAATAAAATTGACATTACTATTGTATAAATGGTGTAATGGTTTCAATGGTGAATGACAATAATGTGTGGGATTAGAGAAAATAATGACTTGTCTATCGTACAAATAGTACAATGGTGTCAATCACGAGTAAAGTTCACATTTCTATTGTACAAATGTTGTAATGGTGTCAATGGTAAATGTCAATAATGTGTGGGATTCGAGAAATAATGACATTACTATTGCACGAATGGCACACTGGTGTCAATCATAATATCATTAATATTGTACAAATGGTACAATGTTGTAAAAGGTGAATGTCAATAATGTGTGGGAATTGAGTAAAAGTGGCATAACTATTGCAAGAATGGTACAATGGTGTCAATGACGAGTAAAATTAACATAACTGTTGTTCAAATTGTACAATGGTGTCAATCGTGAATGTTAATAATGTGTGGGATTGGAGAAACAAATGGCATTGCTATTGCAATAATGGTACAATAGTGTCAATGACGAGTAAAATTAGCATTCATGTTGTACAAATGGTACAATGGTGTCAATCATGAATGTGAATGATGTGTGGGATTCGAGAAGATAATGACACTAGTACTGCAGGAATGGTACAACGGCTTCAACCACGAATAAAATTGACCTTACTATTGTATAAATGTTGTAATGGTTTCAATGGTGAATGCCAATAATGTGTGGGATTGGAGAAAATAATGAGATTTCTATCGTACAAATGGTACAATGGTGTCAATCACGAGTAAAGTTTACATTTCAATTGTACAAATGGTGCAATGGTGTCAATGGTGAATGTCAATAATGTGTGGGATTGGAGAAATAATGACATTACCATTGCACGAATGGTACAATGGTGTCAATAAAGAGTAAAATTGACATTACCATTGTACAACTGGTACAATGGTTTCAATGGTGAATGTCAATAATGTGTGGGATTGAAGAAAATAATGACATTACTATTGCACGAATGGCACACTGGTGTCAATCACGAGTAAAACTGACATTACCATTGTACAACTGGTACAATGTTGTAAAAGGTGAATGTTAATAATGTGTGGGAATTGAGTAAAAGTGGCATAACTATTGCAAGAATGGTACAATGGTGTCAATGACGAGTAAAATTAACATAACTGTTCTTCAAATTGTACAATGGTGTCAATCGTGAATGTGAATAATGTGTGGGATTGGAAAAACAAATGGCATTACTATTAAAAGAATGGTACAATGGTGTCAATGACGTGTAAAATTAACATTACTATTGTAAAAATTGAACAATGATGTCAATCGTGAATGTGAATAATGTGTGGGATTCGAGAAAATAATGACACTACTATTGCACGAATGGTACAATGGTGTCAATCACGAGTAAAATATCATTAATATTCTACAAATGGTACAATGTTGTCAATGGTGGATGTCAATAATGTGTGGGATGGAGAAACAATTAACATTAAAGTTGCAAGAATGGTACAATGGTGTCAGTGACGAGTAAAATTAACATTACTGTTGTACAAATGGTACAATGGTGTCAATCGTGACTGTGAATGATGTGTGGGATTCGAGAAAATAATGACACTACTATTGCAGGAATGGTACAACGGCTTCAACCACGAATAAAATTGACATTACTATTGTATAAATGGTGTAAGGGTTTCAATGGTGAATGTCAATAATGTCTGGGATTAGAGAAAATAATGACATTTCTATCGTACAAATGGTACAATGGTGTCAATCACGAATAAAATATCATTAATATTGTACAAATGGTACAATGTTGTAAAAGGAGAATGTCAATAATGTGTGGGATTGGAGTAAAAGTGGCATAACTATTGCAAGAATGGTACAATGGTGTCAATGACGAGTAAAATTAACATAACTGTTGTTCAAATTGTATAATGGTGTCAATCGTGAATGTTAATAATGTGTGGGATTGGAGAAACAAATGGCATTAAAATTAAAAGAATGGTACAATGGTGTCAATGACGTGTAAAATTAACATTACTATTGTAAAAATTGAACAATGGTGTCAATCGTGAATGTGAATAATGTGTGGGATTCGAGAAAATAATGACACTACTATTGCACGAATGGTACAATGGTGACAATCACGAGTAAAATATCATTAATATTCTACAAATGGTATAATGTTGTCAATGGTGGATGTCAATAATGTGTGGGATGGAGAAACAATTAACATTAATGTTGCAAGAATGGTACAATGGTGTCAGTGACGAGTAAAATTAACATTACTGTTGTACAAATGGTACAATGGTGTCAATCGTGACTGTGAATGATGTGTGGGATTCGAGAAAATAATGACACTACTATTGCAGGAATGGTACAACGGCTTCAACCACGAATAAAATTGACATTGCTATTGTATAAATTGTGTAATGGTTACAATGGTGAATGTCAATAATGTCTGGGATTAGAGAAAATAATGACATTTCTATCGTACAAATGGTACAATGGTGGCAATCACGAGTAAAGTTCACATTTCTATTGTACAAATGTTGTAATGGTGTCAATGGTGAATGTCAATAATGTGTGGGATTGGAGAAATAATGACATTACTATTGCACGAATGGCACACTGGTGTCAATCATGAGTAAAATATCATTAATATTGTACAAATGGTACAATGTTGTAAAAGGTGAATGTCAATAATGTGTGGGAATTGAGTAAAGGTGGCATAACTATTGCAAGAATGGTACAATGGTGTCAATGACGAGTAAAATTAACATAACTGTTCTTCAAATTGTACAATGGTGTCAATCGTGAATGTTAATAATGTGTGGGATTGGAGAAACAAATGGCATTACTATTAAAAGAATGGTACAATGGTGTCAATGACGTGTAAAATTAACATTACTATTGTAAAAATTGAACAATGATGTCAATCGTGAATGTGAATAATGTGTGGGATTCGAGAAAATAATGACACTACTATTGCACGAATGGTACAATGGTGTCAATCACGAGTAAAATATCATTAATATTCTACAAATGGTACAATGTTGTCAATGGTGGATGTCAATAATGTGTGGGATGGAGAAACAATTAACATTAATGTTGCAAGAATGGTACAATGGTGTCAGTGACGAGTAAAATTAACATTACTGTTGTACAAATGGTACAATGGTGTCAATCGTGACTGTGAATGATGTGTGGGATTCTAGAAAATCATGACACTACTATTGCAGGAATGGTACAACGGCTTCAACCACGAATAAAATTGACATTACTATTGTATAAATGGTGTAGTGGTTTCAATGGTTAGTGTCAATAATGTGTGGGATTAGAGAAAATAATGACATTTCTATCGTACAAATGGTACAATGGTGTCAATCACGAGTAAAGTTCACATTTCTATTGTACAAATGTTGTAATGGTGTCAATGGTAAATGTCAATAATGTGTGGGATTCGAGAAATAATGACATTACTATTGCACGAATGGCACACAGGTGTCAATCATAATATCATTAATATTGTACAAATGGTACAATGTTGTAAAAGGTGAATGTCAATAATGTGTGGGAATTGACTAAAAGTGGCATAACTATTGCAAGAATGGTGCAATGGTGTCAATGACGAGTAAAATTAACATAACTGTTGTTCAAATTGTACAATGGTGTCAATCGTGAATGTTAATAATGTGTGGGATTGGAGAAACAAATGGCATTGCTATTGCAATAATGGTACAATAGTGTCAATGACGAGTAAAATTAGCATTCATGTTGTACAAATGGTACAATGGTGTCAATCATGAATGTGAATGATGTGTGGGATTCGAGAAGATAATGACACTAGTACTGCAGGAATGGTACAACGGCTTCAACCACGAATAAAATTGACATTACTATTGTATAAATGGTGTAATGGTTTCAATGGTGAATGCCAATAATGTGTGGGATTAGAGAAAATAATGACTTGTCTATCGTACAAATAGTACAATGGTGTCAATCACGAGTAAAGTTCACATTTCTATTGTACAAATGTTGTAATGGTGTCAATGGTAAATGTCAATAATGTGTGGGATTCGAGAAATAATGACATTACTATTGCACGAATGGCACACTGGTGTCAATCATAATATCATTAATATTGTACAAATGGTACAATGTTGCAAAAGGTGAATGTCAATAATGTGTGGGAATTGAGTAAAAGTGGCATAACTATTGCAAGAATGGTACAATGGTGTCAATGACGAGTAAAATTAACATAACCGTTGTTCAAATTGTACAATGGTGTCAATCGTGAATGTTAATAATGTGTGGGATTGGAGAAACAAATGGCATTGCTATTGCAATAATGGTACAATAGTGTCAATGACGAGTAAAATTAGCATTCATGTTGTACAAATGGTACAATGGTGTCAATCATGAATGTGAATGATGTGTGGGATTCGAGAAGATAATGACACTAGTACTGCAGGAATGGTACAACGGCTTCAACCACGAATAAAATTGACCTTACTATTGTATAAATGGTGTAATGGTTTCAATGGTGAATGCCAATAATGTGTGGGATTAGAGAAAATAATGACTTGTCTATCGTACAAATGGTACAATGGTGTCAATCACGAGTAAAGTTTACATTTCTATTGTACAAATGGTGCAATGGTGTCAATGGTGAATGTCAATAATGTGTGGGATTGGAGAAATAATGACATTACCATTGCACGAATGGTACAATGGTGTCAATAAAGAGTAAAATTGACATTACCATTGTACAACTGGTACAATGGTTTCAATGGTGAATGTCAATAATGTGTGGGATTGAAGAAAATAATGACATTACTATTGCACGAATGGCACACTGGTGTCAATCACGAGTAAAACTGACATTACCATTGTACAACTGGTACAATGTTGTAAAAGGTGAATGTTAATAATGTGTGGGAATTGAGTAAAAGTGGCATAACTATTGCAAGAATGGTACAATGGTGTCAATGACGAGTAAAATTAACATAACTGTTCTTCAAATTGTACAATGGTGTCAATCGTGAATGTGAATAATGTGTGGGATTGGAAAAACAAATGGCATTACTATTAAAAGAATGGTACAATGGTGTCAATGACGTGTAAAATTAACATTACTATTGTAAAAATTGAACAATGATGTCAATCGTGAATGTGAATAATGTGTGGGATTCGAGAAAATAATGACACTACTATTGCACGAATGGTACAATGGTGTCAATCACGAGTAAAATATCATTAATATTCTACAAATGGTACAATGTTGTCAACGGTGGATGTCAATAATGTGTGGGATGGAGAAACAATTAACATTAAAGTTGCAAGAATGGTACAATGGTGTCAGTGACGAGTAAAATTAACATTACTGTTGTACAAATGGTACAATGGTGTCAATCGTGACTGTGAATGATGTGTGGGATTCGAGAAAATAATGACACTACTATTGCAGGAATGGTACAACGGCTTCAACCACGAATAAAATTGACATTACTATTGTATAAATGGTGTAAGGGTTTCAATGGTGAATGTCAATAATGTCTGGGATTAGAGAAAATAATGACATTTCTATCGTACAAATGGTACAATGGTGTCAATCACGAATAAAATATCATTAATATTGTACAAATGGTACAATGTTGTAAAAGGAGAATGTCAATAATGTGTGGGATTGGAGTAAAAGTGGCATAACTATTGCAAGAATGGTACAATGGTGTCAATGACGAGTAAAATTAACATAACTGTTGTTCAAATTGTATAATGGTGTCAATCGTGAATGTTAATAATGTGTGGGATTGGAGAAACAAATGGCATTAAAATTAAAAGAATGGTACAATGGTGTCAATGACGTGTAAAATTAACATTACTATTGTAAAAATTGAACAATGGTGTCAATCGTGAATGTGAATAATGTGTGGGATTCGAGAAAATAATGACACTACTATTGCACGAATGGTACAATGGTGACAATCACGAGTAAAATATCATTAATATTCTACAAATGGTATAATGTTGTCAATGGTGGATGTCAATAATGTGTGGGATGGAGAAACAATTAACATTAATGTTGCAAGAATGGTACAATGGTGTCAGTGACGAGTAAAATTAACATTACTGTTGTACAAATGGTACAATGGTGTCAATCGTGACTGTGAATGATGTGTGGGATTCGAGAAAATAATGACACTACTATTGCAGGAATGGTACAACGGCTTCAACCACGAATAAAATTGACATTGCTATTGTATAAATTGTGTAATGGTTACAATGGTGAATGTCAATAATGTCTGGGATTAGAGAAAATAATGACATTTCTATCGTACAAATGGTACAATGGTGGCAATCACGAGTAAAGTTCACATTTCTATTGTACAAATGTTGTAATGGTGTCAATGGTGAATGTCAATAATGTGTGGGATTGGAGAAATAATGACATTACTATTGCACGAATGGCACACTGGTGTCAATCATGAGTAAAATATCATTAATATTGTACAAATGGTACAATGTTGTAAAAGGTGAATGTCAATAATGTGTGGGAATTGAGTAAAAGTGGCATAACTATTGCAAGAATGGTACAATGGTGTCAATGACGAGTAAAATTAACATAACTGTTCTTCAAATTGTACAATGGTGTCAATCGTGAATGTTAATAATGTGTGGGATTGGAGAAACAAATGGCATTACTATTAAAAGAATGGTACAATGGTGTCAATCGTGAATGTGAATAATGTGTGGGATTGGAAAAACAAATGGCATTACTATTAAAAGAATGGTACAATGGTGTCAATGACGTGTAAAATTAACATTACTATTGTAAAAATTGAACAATGATGTCAATCGTGAATGTGAATAATGTGTGGGATTCGAGAAAATAATGACACTACTATTGCACGAATGGTACAATGGTGTCAATCACGAGTAAAATATCATTAATATTCTACAAATGGTACAATGTTGTCAACGGTGGATGTCAATAATGTGTGGGATGGAGAAACAATTAACATTAAAGTTGCAAGAATGGTACAATGGTGTCAGTGACGAGTAAAATTAACATTACTGTTGTACAAATGGTACAATGGTGTCAATCGTGACTGTGAATGATGTGTGGGATTCGAGAAAATAATGACACTACTATTGCAGGAATGGTACAACGGCTTCAACCACGAATAAAATTGACATTACTATTGTATAAATGGTGTAAGGGTTTCAATGGTGAATGTCAATAATGTCTGGGATTAGAGAAAATAATGACATTTCTATCGTACAAATGGTACAATGGTGTCAATCACGAATAAAATATCATTAATATTGTACAAATGGTACAATGTTGTAAAAGGAGAATGTCAATAATGTGTGGGATTGGAGTAAAAGTGGCATAACTATTGCAAGAATGGTACAATGGTGTCAATGACGAGTAAAATTAACATAACTGTTGTTCAAATTGTATAATGGTGTCAATCGTGAATGTTAATAATGTGTGGGATTGGAGAAACAAATGGCATTAAAATTAAAAGAATGGTACAATGGTGTCAATGACGTGTAAAATTAACATTACTATTGTAAAAATTGAACAATGGTGTCAATCGTGAATGTGAATAATGTGTGGGATTCGAGAAAATAATGACACTACTATTGCACGAATGGTACAATGGTGACAATCACGAGTAAAATATCATTAATATTCTACAAATGGTATAATGTTGTCAATGGTGGATGTCAATAATGTGTGGGATGGAGAAACAATTAACATTAATGTTGCAAGAATGGTACAATGGTGTCAGTGACGAGTAAAATTAACATTACTGTTGTACAAATGGTACAATGGTGTCAATCGTGACTGTGAATGATGTGTGGGATTCGAGAAAATAATGACACTACTATTGCAGGAATGGTACAACGGCTTCAACCACGAATAAAATTGACATTGCTATTGTATAAATTGTGTAATGGTTACAATGGTGAATGTCAATAATGTCTGGGATTAGAGAAAATAATGACATTTCTATCGTACAAATGGTACAATGGTGGCAATCACGAGTAAAGTTCACATTTCTATTGTACAAATGTTGTAATGGTGTCAATGGTGAATGTCAATAATGTGTGGATTGGAGAAATAATGACATTACTATTGCACGAATGGCACACTGGTGTCAATCATGAGTAAAATATCATTAATATTGTACAAATGGTACAATGTTGTAAAAGGTGAATGTCAATAATGTGTGGGGAATTGAGTAAAGGTGGCATAACTATTGCAAGAATGGTACAATGGTGTCAATGACGAGTAAAATTAACATAACTGTTCTTCAAATTGTACAATGGTGTCAATCGTGAATGTTAATAATGTGTGGGATTGGAGAAACAAATGGCATTACTATTAAAAGAATGGTACAATGGTGTCAATCGTGAATGTGAATAATGTGTGGGATTGGAAAAACAAATGGCATTACTATTAAAAGAATGGTACAATGGTGTCAATGACGTGTAAAATTAACATTACTATTGTAAAAATTGAACAATGATGTCAATCGTGAATGTGAATAATGTGTGGGATTCGAGAAAATAATGACACTACTATTGCACGAATGGTACAATGGTGTCAATCACGAGTAAAATATCATTAATATTCTACAAATGGTATAATGTTGTCAATGGTGGATGTCAATAATGTGTGGGATGGAGAAACAATTAACATTAATGTTGCAAGAATGGTACAATGGTGTCAGTGACGAGTAAAATTAACATTACTGTTGTACAAATGGTACAATGGTGTCAATCGTGACTGTGAATGATGTGTGGGATTCGAGAAAATAATGACACTACTATTGCAGGAATGGTACAACGGCTTCAACCACGAATAAAATTGACATTGCTATTGTATAAATTGTGTAATGGTTACAATGGTGAATGTCAATAATGTCTGGGATTAGAGAAAATAATGACATTTCTATCGTACAAATGGTACAATGGTGGCAATCACGAGTAAAGTTCACATTTCTATTGTACAAATGTTGTAATGGTGTCAATGGTGAATGTCAATAATGTGTGGGATTGGAGAAATAATGACATTACTATTGCACGAATGGCACACTGGTGTCAATCATGAGTAAAATATCATTAATATTGTACAAATGGTACAATGTTGTAAAAGGTGAATGTCAATAATGTGTGGGAATTGAGTAAAAGTGGCATAACTATTGCAAGAATGGTACAATGGTGTCAATGACGAGTAAAATTAACATAACTGTTCTTCAAATTGTACAATGGTGTCAATCGTGAATGTTAATAATGTGTGGGATTGGAGAAACAAATGGCATTACTATTAAAAGAATGGTACAATGGTGTCAATGACGTGTAAAATTAACATTACTATTGTAAAAATTGAACAATGATGTCAATCGTGAATGTGAATAATGTGTGGGATTCGAGAAAATAATGACACTACTATTGCACGAATGGTACAATGGTGTCAATCACGAGTAAAATATCATTAATATTCTACAAATGGTACAATGTTGTCAATGGTGGATGTCAATAATGTGTGGGATGGAGAAACAATTAACATTAATGTTGCAAGAATGGTACAATGGTGTCAGTGACGAGTAAAATTAACATTACTGTTGTACAAATGGTACAATGGTGTCAATCGTGACTGTGAATGATGTGTGGGATTCTAGAAAATAATGACACTACTATTGCAGGAATGGTACAACGGCTTCAACCACGAATAAAATTGACATTACTATTGTATAAATGGTGTAATGGTTACAATGGTGAATGTCAATAATGTGTGGGATGAAAGAAAATAATGACATTTCTATCGTACAAATGGTACAATGGTGTCAATCACGAGTAAAGTTCACATTTCTATTGTACAAATGTTGTAATGGTGTCAATGGTAAATGTCAATAATGTGTGGGATTCGAGAAATAATGACATTACTATTGCACGAATGGCACACAGGTGTCAATCATAATATCATTAATATTGTACGAATGGTACAATGTTGTAAAAGGTGAATGTCAATAATGTGTGGGAATTGACTAAAAGTGGCATAACTATTGCAAGAATGGTGCAATGGTGTCAATGACGAGTAAAATTAACATAACTGTTGTTCAAATTGTACAATGGTGTCAATCGTGAATGTTAATAATGTGTGGGATTGGAGAAACAAATGGCATTGCTATTGCAATAATGGTACAATAGTGTCAATGACGAGTAAAATTAGCATTCATGTTGTACAAATGGTACAATGGTGTCAATCATGAATGTGAATGATGTGTGGGATTCGAGAAGATAATGACACTAGTACTGCAGGAATGGTACAACGGCTTCAACCACGAATAAAATTGACATTACTATTGTATAAATGGTGTAATGGTTTCAATGGTGAATGCCAATAATGTGTGGGATTAGAGAAAATAATGACTTGTCTATCGTACAAATAGTACAATGGTGTCAATCACGAGTAAAGTTCACATTTCTATTGTACAAATGTTGTAATGGTGTCAATGGTAAATGTCAATAATGTGTGGGATTCGAGAAATAATGACATTACTATTGCACGAATGGCACACTGGTGTCAATCATAATATCATTAATATTGTACAAATGGTACAATGTTGCAAAAGGTGAATGTCAATAATGTGTGGGAATTGAGTAAAAGTGGCATAACTATTGCAAGAATGGTACAATGGTGTCAATGACGAGTAAAATTAACATAACCGTTGTTCAAATTGTACAATGGTGTCAATCGTGAATGTTAATAATGTGTGGGATTGGAGAAACAAATGGCATTGCTATTGCAATAATGGTACAATAGTGTCAATGACGAGTAAAATTAGCATTCATGTTGTACAAATGGTACAATGGTGTCAATCATGAATGTGAATGATGTGTGGGATTCGAGAAGATAATGACACTAGTACTGCAGGAATGGTACAACGGCTTCAACCACGAATAAAATTGACCTTACTATTGTATAAATGGTGTAATGGTTTCAATGGTGAATGCCAATAATGTGTGGGATTAGAGAAAATAATGACTTGTCTATCGTACAAATGGTACAATGGTGTCAATCACGAGTAAAGTTTACATTTCTATTGTACAAATGGTGCAATGGTGTCAATGGTGAATGTCAATAATGTGTGGGATTGGAGAAATAATGACATTACCATTGCACGAATGGTACAATGGTGTCAATAAAGAGTAAAATTGACATTACCATTGTACAACTGGTACAATGGTTTCAATGGTGAATGTCAATAATGTGTGGGATTGAAGAAAATAATGACATTACTATTGCACGAATGGCACACTGGTGTCAATCACGAGTAAAACTGACATTACCATTGTACAACTGGTACAATGTTGTAAAAGGTGAATGTTAATAATGTGTGGGAATTGAGTAAAAGTGGCATAACTATTGCAAGAATGGTACAATGGTGTCAATGACGAGTAAAATTAACATAACTGTTCTTCAAATTGTACAATGGTGTCAATCGTGAATGTGAATAATGTGTGGGATTGGAAAAACAAATGGCATTACTATTAAAAGAATGGTACAATGGTGTCAATGACGTGTAAAATTAACATTACTATTGTAAAAATTGAACAATGATGTCAATCGTGAATGTGAATAATGTGTGGGATTCGAGAAAATAATGACACTACTATTGCACGAATGGTACAATGGTGTCAATCACGAGTAAAATATCATTAATATTCTACAAATGGTACAATGTTGTCAACGGTGGATGTCAATAATGTGTGGGATGGAGAAACAATTAACATTAAAGTTGCAAGAATGGTACAATGGTGTCAGTGACGAGTAAAATTAACATTACTGTTGTACAAATGGTACAATGGTGTCAATCGTGACTGTGAATGATGTGTGGGATTCGAGAAAATAATGACACTACTATTGCAGGAATGGTACAACGGCTTCAACCACGAATAAAATTGACATTACTATTGTATAAATGGTGTAAGGGTTTCAATGGTGAATGTCAATAATGTCTGGGATTAGAGAAAATAATGACATTTCTATCGTACAAATGGTACAATGGTGTCAATCACGAATAAAATATCATTAATATTGTACAAATGGTACAATGTTGTAAAAGGAGAATGTCAATAATGTGTGGGATTGGAGTAAAAGTGGCATAACTATTGCAAGAATGGTACAATGGTGTCAATGACGAGTAAAATTAACATAACTGTTGTTCAAATTGTATAATGGTGTCAATCGTGAATGTTAATAATGTGTGGGATTGAAGAAACAAATGGCATTAAAATTAAAAGAATGGTACAATGGTGTCAATGACGTGTAAAATTAACATTACTATTGTAAAAATTGAACAATGGTGTCAATCGTGAATGTGAATAATGTGTGGGATTCGAGAAAATAATGACACTACTATTGCACGAATGGTACAATGGTGACAATCACGAGTAAAATATCATTAATATTCTACAAATGGTATAATGTTGTCAATGGTGGATGTCAATAATGTGTGGGATGGAGAAACAATTAACATTAATGTTGCAAGAATGGTACAATGGTGTCAGTGACGAGTAAAATTAACATTACTGTTGTACAAATGGTACAATGGTGTCAATCGTGACTGTGAATGATGTGTGGGATTCGAGAAAATAATGACACTACTATTGCAGGAATGGTACAACGGCTTCAACCACGAATAAAATTGACATTGCTATTGTATAAATTGTGTAATGGTTACAATGGTGAATGTCAATAATGTCTGGGCTTAGAGAAAATAATGACATTTCTATCGTACAAATGGTACAATGGTGGCAATCACGAGTAAAGTTCACATTTCTATTGTACAAATGTTGTAATGGTGTCAATGGTAAATGTCAATAATTTGTGGGATTCGAGAAATAATGACATTACTATTGCACGAATGGCACACTGGTGTCAATCATGAGTAAAATATCATTAATATTGTACAAATGGTACAATGTTGTAAAAGGTGAATGTCAATAATGTGTGGGAATTGAGTAAAAGTGGCATAACTATTGCAAGAATGGTACAATGGTGTCAATGACGAGTAAAATTAACATAACTGTTCTTCAAATTGTACAATGGTGTCAATCGTGAATGTTAATAATGTGTGGGATTGGAGAAACAAATGGCATTGCTATTGCAATAATGGTACAATAGTGTTAATGTCGAGTAAAACTAGCATTCATGTTGTACAAATGGTACAATGGTGTCAATCATGAATGTGAATGATGTGTGGGATTCGAGAAGATAATGACACTAGTACTGCAGGAATGGTACAACAGCTTCAACCACGAATAAAATTGAAATTACTATTGTATAAATGGTGTAATGGTTTCAATGGTGAATGCCAATAATGTGTGCGATTAGAGAAAATAATGACATTACTATCGTACAAATGGTACAATGGTGTCAATCACGAGTAAAGTTTACATTTCTATTGTACAAATGGTGCAATGGTGTCAATGGTGAATGTCAATAATGTGTGGGATTGGAGAAATAATGACATTACCATTGCACGAATGGTACAATGGTGTCAATAAAGAGTAAAATTGACATTACCATTGTACAACTGGTACAATGGTTTCAATGGTGAATGTCAATAATGTGTGGGATTGAAGAAAATAATGACATTACTATTGCACGAATGGCACACTGGTGTCAATCATGAGTAAAATATCATTAATATTGTACAAATGGTAAAATGTTGTAAAAGGTGAATGTCAATAATGTGTGGGAATTGAGTAAAAGTGGCATAACTATTGCAAGAATGGTACAATGGTGTCAATGACGAGTAAAATTAACATAACTGTTCTTCAAATTGTACAATGGTGTCAATCGTGAATGTTAATAATGTGTGGGATTGGAGAAACAAATGGCATTACTATTAAAAGAATGGTACAATGGTGTCAATCGTGAATGTGAATAATGTGTGGGATTGGAAAAACAAATGGCATTACTATTAAAAGAATGGTACAATGGTGTCAATGACGTGTAAAATTAACATTACTATTGTAAAAATTGAACAATGATGTCAATCGTGAATGTGAATAATGTGTGGGATTCGAGAAAATAATGACACTACTATTGCACGAATGGTACAATGGTGTCAATCACGAGTAAAATATCATTAATATTCTACAAATGGTACAATGTTGTCAACGGTGGATGTCAATAATGTGTGGGATGGAGAAACAATTAACATTAAAGTTGCAAGAATGGTACAATGGTGTCAGTGACGAGTAAAATTAACATTACTGTTGTACAAATGGTACAATGGTGTCAATCGTGACTGTGAATGATGTGTGGGATTCGAGAAAATAATGACACTACTATTGCAGGAATGGTACAACGGCTTCAACCACGAATAAAATTGACATTACTATTGTATAAATGGTGTAAGGGTTTCAATGGTGAATGTCAATAATGTCTGGGATTAGAGAAAATAATGACATTTCTATCGTACAAATGGTACAATGGTGTCAATCACGAATAAAATATCATTAATATTGTACAAATGGTACAATGTTGTAAAAGGAGAATGTCAATAATGTGTGGGATTGGAGTAAAAGTGGCATAACTATTGCAAGAATGGTACAATGGTGTCAATGACGAGTAAAATTAACATAACTGTTGTTCAAATTGTATAATGGTGTCAATCGTGAATGTTAATAATGTGTGGGATTGGAGAAACAAATGGCATTAAAATTAAAAGAATGGTACAATGGTGTCAATGACGTGTAAAATTAACATTACTATTGTAAAAATTGAACAATGGTGTCAATCGTGAATGTGAATAATGTGTGGGATTCGAGAAAATAATGACACTACTATTGCACGAATGGTACAATGGTGACAATCACGAGTAAAATATCATTAATATTCTACAAATGGTATAATGTTGTCAATGGTGGATGTCAATAATGTGTGGGATGGAGAAACAATTAACATTAATGTTGCAAGAATGGTACAATGGTGTCAGTGACGAGTAAAATTAACATTACTGTTGTACAAATGGTACAATGGTGTCAATCGTGACTGTGAATGATGTGTGGGATTCGAGAAAATAATGACACTACTATTGCAGGAATGGTACAACGGCTTCAACCACGAATAAAATTGACATTGCTATTGTATAAATTGTGTAATGGTTACAATGGTGAATGTCAATAATGTCTGGGATTAGAGAAAATAATGACATTTCTATCGTACAAATGGTACAATGGTGGCAATCACGAGTAAAGTTCACATTTCTATTGTACAAATGTTGTAATGGTGTCAATGGTGAATGTCAATAATGTGTGGGATTGGAGAAATAATGACATTACTATTGCACGAATGGCACACTGGTGTCAATCATGAGTAAAATATCATTAATATTGTACAAATGGTACAATGTTGTAAAAGGTGAATGTCAATAATGTGTGGGAATTGAGTAAAGGTGGCATAACTATTGCAAGAATGGTACAATGGTGTCAATGACGAGTAAAATTAACATAACTGTTCTTCAAATTGTACAATGGTGTCAATCGTGAATGTTAATAATGTGTGGGATTGGAGAAACAAATGGCATTACTATTAAAAGAATGGTACAATGGTGTCAATCGTGAATGTGAATAATGTGTGGGATTGGAAAAACAAATGGCATTACTATTAAAAGAATGGTACAATGGTGTCAATGACGTGTAAAATTAACATTACTATTGTAAAAATTGAACAATGATGTCAATCGTGAATGTGAATAATGTGTGGGATTCGAGAAAATAATGACACTACTATTGCACGAATGGTACAATGGTGTCAATCACGAGTAAAATATCATTAATATTCTACAAATGGTATAATGTTGTCAATGGTGGATGTCAATAATGTGTGGGATGGAGAAACAATTAACATTAATGTTGCAAGAATGGTACAATGGTGTCAGGTGACGAGTAAAATTAACATTACTGTTGTACAAATGGTACAATGGTGTCAATCGTGACTGTGAATGATGTGTGGGATTCGAGAAAATAATGACACTACTATTGCAGGAATGGTACAACGGCTTCAACCACGAATAAAATTGACATTGCTATTGTATAAATTGTGTAATGGTTACAATGGTGAATGTCAATAATGTCTGGGATTAGAGAAAATAATGACATTTCTATCGTACAAATGGTACAATGGTGGCAATCACGAGTAAAGTTCACATTTCTATTGTACAAATGTTGTAATGGTGTCAATGGTGAATGTCAATAATGTGTGGGATTGGAGAAATAATGACATTACTATTGCACGAATGGCACACTGGTGTCAATCATGAGTAAAATATCATTAATATTGTACAAATGGTACAATGTTGTAAAAGGTGAATGTCAATAATGTGTGGGAATTGAGTAAAAGTGGCATAACTATTGCAAGAATGGTACAATGGTGTCAATGACGAGTAAAATTAACATAACTGTTCTTCAAATTGTACAATGGTGTCAATCGTGAATGTTAATAATGTGTGGGATTGGAGAAACAAATGGCATTACTATTAAAAGAATGGTACAATGGTGTCAATGACGTGTAAAATTAACATTACTATTGTAAAAATTGAACAATGATGTCAATCGTGAATGTGAATAATGTGTGGGATTCGAGAAAATAATGACACTACTATTGCACGAATGGTACAATGGTGTCAATCACGAGTAAAATATCATTAATATTCTACAAATGGTACAATGTTGTCAATGGTGGATGTCAATAATGTGTGGGATGGAGAAACAATTAACATTAATGTTGCAAGAATGGTACAATGGTGTCAGTGACGAGTAAAATTAACATTACTGTTGTACAAATGGTACAATGGTGTCAATCGTGACTGTGAATGATGTGTGGGATTCTAGAAAATAATGACACTACTATTGCAGGAATGGTACAACGGCTTCAACCACGAATAAAATTGACATTACTATTGTATAAATGGTGTAATGGTTACAATGGTGAATGTCAATAATGTGTGGGATGAAAGAAAATAATGACATTTCTATCGTACAAATGGTACAATGGTGTCAATCACGAGTAAAGTTCACATTTCTATTGTACAAATGTTGTAATGGTGTCAATGGTAAATGTCAATAATGTGTGGGATTCGAGAAATAATGACATTACTATTGCACGAATGGCACACAGGTGTCAATCATAATATCATTAATATTGTACGAATGGTACAATGTTGTAAAAGGTGAATGTCAATAATGTGTGGGAATTGACTAAAAGTGGCATAACTATTGCAAGAATGGTGCAATGGTGTCAATGACGAGGTAAAATTAACATAACTGTTGTTCAAATTGTACAATGGTGTCAATCGTGAATGTTAATAATGTGTGGGATTGGAGAAACAAATGGCATTGCTATTGCAATAATGGTACAATAGTGTCAATGACGAGTAAAATTAGCATTCATGTTGTACAAATGGTACAATGGTGTCAATCATGAATGTGAATGATGTGTGGGATTCGAGAAGATAATGACACTAGTACTGCAGGAATGGTACAACGGCTTCAACCACGAATAAAATTGACATTACTATTGTATAAATGGTGTAATGGTTTCAATGGTGAATGCCAATAATGTGTGGGATTAGAGAAAATAATGACTTGTCTATCGTACAAATAGTACAATGGTGTCAATCACGAGTAAAGTTCACATTTCTATTGTACAAATGTTGTAATGGTGTCAATGGTAAATGTCAATAATGTGTGGGATTCGAGAAATAATGACATTACTATTGCACGAATGGCACACTGGTGTCAATCATAATATCATTAATATTGTACAAATGGTACAATGTTGCAAAAGGTGAATGTCAATAATGTGTGGGAATTGAGTAAAAGTGGCATAACTATTGCAAGAATGGTACAATGGTGTCAATGACGAGTAAAATTAACATAACCGTTGTTCAAATTGTACAATGGTGTCAATCGTGAATGTTAATAATGTGTGGGATTGGAGAAACAAATGGCATTGCTATTGCAATAATGGTACAATAGTGTCAATGACGAGTAAAATTAGCATTCATGTTGTACAAATGGTACAATGGTGTCAATCATGAATGTGAATGATGTGTGGGATTCGAGAAGATAATGACACTAGTACTGCAGGAATGGTACAACGGCTTCAACCACGAATAAAATTGACCTTACTATTGTATAAATGGTGTAATGGTTTCAATGGTGAATGCCAATAATGTGTGGGATTAGAGAAAAATAATGACTTGTCTATCGTACAAATGGTACAATGGTGTCAATCACGAGTAAAGTTTACATTTCTATTGTACAAATGGTGCAATGGTGTCAATGGTGAATGTCAATAATGTGTGGGATTGGAGAAATAATGACATTACCATTGCACGAATGGTACAATGGTGTCAATAAAGAGTAAAATTGACATTACCATTGTACAACTGGTACAATGGTTTCAATGGTGAATGTCAATAATGTGTGGGATTGAAGAAAATAATGACATTACTATTGCACGAATGGCACACTGGTGTCAATCACGAGTAAAACTGACATTACCATTGTACAACTGGTACAATGTTGTAAAAGGTGAATGTTAATAATGTGTGGGAATTGAGTAAAAGTGGCATAACTATTGCAAGAATGGTACAATGGTGTCAATGACGAGTAAAATTAACATAACTGTTCTTCAAATTGTACAATGGTGTCAATCGTGAATGTGAATAATGTGTGGGATTGGAAAAACAAATGGCATTACTATTAAAAGAATGGTACAATGGTGTCAATGACGTGTAAAATTAACATTACTATTGTAAAAATTGAACAATGATGTCAATCGTGAATGTGAATAATGTGTGGGATTCGAGAAAATAATGACACTACTATTGCACGAATGGTACAATGGTGTCAATCACGAGTAAAATATCATTAATATTCTACAAATGGTACAATGTTGTCAACGGTGGATGTCAATAATGTGTGGGATGGAGAAACAATTAACATTAAAGTTGCAAGAATGGTACAATGGTGTCAGTGACGAGTAAAATTAACATTACTGTTGTACAAATGGTACAATGGTGTCAATCGTGACTGTGAATGATGTGTGGGATTCGAGAAAATAATGACACTACTATTGCAGGAATGGTACAACGGCTTCAACCACGAATAAAATTGACATTACTATTGTATAAATGGTGTAAGGGTTTCAATGGTGAATGTCAATAATGTCTGGGATTAGAGAAAATAATGACATTTCTATCGTACAAATGGTACAATGGTGTCAATCACGAATAAAATATCATTAATATTGTACAAATGGTACAATGTTGTAAAAGGAGAATGTCAATAATGTGTGGGATTGGAGTAAAAGTGGCATAACTATTGCAAGAATGGTACAATGGTGTCAATGACGAGTAAAATTAACATAACTGTTGTTCAAATTGTATAATGGTGTCAATCGTGAATGTTAATAATGTGTGGGATTGAAGAAACAAATGGCATTAAAATTAAAAGAATGGTACAATGGTGTCAATGACGTGTAAAATTAACATTACTATTGTAAAAATTGAACAATGGTGTCAATCGTGAATGTGAATAATGTGTGGGATTCGAGAAAATAATGACACTACTATTGCACGAATGGTACAATGGTGACAATCACGAGTAAAATATCATTAATATTCTACAAATGGTATAATGTTGTCAATGGTGGATGTCAATAATGTGTGGGATGGAGAAACAATTAACATTAATGTTGCAAGAATGGTACAATGGTGTCAGTGACGAGTAAAATTAACATTACTGTTGTACAAATGGTACAATGGTGTCAATCGTGACTGTGAATGATGTGTGGGATTCGAGAAAATAATGACACTACTATTGCAGGAATGGTACAACGGCTTCAACCACGAATAAAATTGACATTGCTATTGTATAAATTGTGTAATGGTTACAATGGTGAATGTCAATAATGTCTGGGCTTAGAGAAAATAATGACATTTCTATCGTACAAATGGTACAATGGTGGCAATCACGAGTAAAGTTCACATTTCTATTGTACAAATGTTGTAATGGTGTCAATGGTAAATGTCAATAATTTGTGGGATTCGAGAAATAATGACATTACTATTGCACGAATGGCACACTGGTGTCAATCATGAGTAAAATATCATTAATATTGTACAAATGGTACAATGTTGTAAAAGGTGAATGTCAATAATGTGTGGGAATTGAGTAAAAGTGGCATAACTATTGCAAGAATGGTACAATGGTGTCAATGACGAGTAAAATTAACATAACTGTTCTTCAAATTGTACAATGGTGTCAATCGTGAATGTTAATAATGTGTGGGATTGGAGAAACAAATGGCATTGCTATTGCAATAATGGTACAATAGTGTTAATGTCGAGTAAAACTAGCATTCATGTTGTACAAATGGTACAATGGTGTCAATCATGAATGTGAATGATGTGTGGGATTCGAGAAGATAATGACACTAGTACTGCAGGAATGGTACAACAGCTTCAACCACGAATAAAATTGAAATTACTATTGTATAAATGGTGTAATGGTTTCAATGGTGAATGCCAATAATGTGTGCGATTAGAGAAAATAATGACATTACTATCGTACAAATGGTACAATGGTGTCAATCACGAGTAAAGTTTACATTTCTATTGTACAAATGGTGCAATGGTGTCAATGGTGAATGTCAATAATGTGTGGGATTGGAGAAATAATGACATTACCATTGCACGAATGGTACAATGGTGTCAATAAAGAGTAAAATTGACATTACCATTGTACAACTGGTACAATGGTTTCAATGGTGAATGTCAATAATGTGTGGGATTGAAGAAAATAATGACATTACTATTGCACGAATGGCACACTGGTGTCAATCACGAGTAAAACTGACATTACCATTGTACAACTGGTAAAATGTTGTAAAAGGTGAATGTTAATAATGTGTGGGAATTGAGTAAAAGTGGCATAACTATTGCAAGAATGGTACAATGGTGTCAAAGACGAGTAAAATTAACATAACTGTTGTTCAAATTGTACAATGGTGTCAATCGTGAATGTTAATAATGTGTGGGATTAGAGAAACAAATGGCATTACTATTAAAAGAATGGTACAATGGTGTCAATAAAGAGTAAAATTGACATTACCATTGTACAACTGGTACAATGGTTTCAACGGTGAATGTCAATAATGTGTGGGATTGAAGAAAATAATGACATTACTATTGCAGGAATGGCACACTGGTGTCAATCACGAGTAAAACTGACATTACCATTGTACAACTGGTACAATGTTGTAAAAGGTGAATGTTAATAATGTGTGGGAATTGAGTAAAGGTGGCATAACTATTGCAAGAATGGTACAATGGTGTCAATGACGAGTAAAATTAACATAACTGTTCTTCAAATTGTTCAATGGTGTCAATCGTGAATGTAATAATGTGTGGGATTGGAGAAACAAATGGCATTACTATTAAAAGAATGGTACAATGGTGTCAATGACGTGTAAAATTAACATTACTATTGTAAAAATTGAACAACGATGTCAATCGTGAATGTGAATAATGTGTGGGATTCGAGAAAATAATGACACTACTATTGCAGGAATGGTACAATGGTATCAATCCCGAGTAAAATATCATTAATATTCTACAAATGGTGCAATGTTGTCAATGGTGAATGTCAATAATGTGTGGGATGGAGAAAAAATTAACATTAATGTTGCAAGAATGGTACCATGGTGTTAATGACGAGTAAAATTAACATTCATGTTGTACAAATGGTACAATGGTGTCAATCATGAATGTGAATGATGTGTGGGATTCGAGAAAATAATGACACTACTATTGCAGGAATGGTACAACGGGTTCAACCACGAATAAAATTGACATTACTATTGTATAAATGGTGTAATGGTTACAATGGTGAATGTCAATAATGTTTGGGATTAGAGAAAATAATGACATTACCATTGCACGAATGGTACAATGGTGTCAATCACGAGTAAAATTGACATTTCTATTGTACAAATGTTGTAATGGTTTCAATGGTGAATGTCAATAATGTGTGGGATTGGAGAAATAATGACATTACTATTGCACGAATGGCACACTGGTGTCAATCATGAGTAAAATATCATTAATATTGTACAACTGGTACAATGTTGTAAAAGGTGAATGTCAATAATGTGTGGGAATTGAGTAAAAGTGGCATAACTATTGCAAGAATGGTACAATGGTGTCAAAGACGAGTAAAATTAACATAACTGTTGTTCAAATTGTACAATGGTGTCAACCGTGAATGTTAATAATGTGTGGGATTGGAGAAACAAATGGCATTACTATTAAAAGAATGGTACAATGGTGTCAATAAAGAGTAAAATTGACATTACCATTGTACAACTGGTACAATGGTTTCAACGGTGAATGTCAATAATGTGTGGGATTGAAGAAAATAATGACATTACTATTGCACGAATGGCACACTGGTGTCAATCACGAGTAAAACTGACATTACCATTGTACAACTGGTACAATGTTGTAAAAGGTGAATGTCAATAACGTGTGGGATTGGAGAAAAAAACGGCATAACTATTGCAAGAATGGTACAATGGTGTCAATGACGAGTAAAATTAACATAACTGTTCTTCAAATTGTACAATGGTGTCAATCGTGAATGTTAATAATGTGTGGGATTGGAGAAACAAATGGCATTACTATTAAAAGAATGGTACAATGGTGTCAATGACGTGTAAAATTAACATTACTATTGTAAAAATTGAACAACGATGTCAATCGTGAATGTGAATAATGTGTGGGATTCGAGAAAATAATGACACTACTATTGCAGGAATGGTACAATGGTATCAATCCCGAGTAAAATATCATTAATATTCTACAAATGGTGCAATGTTGTCAATGGTGAATGTCAATAATGTGTGGGATGGAGAAAAAATTAACATTAATGTTGCAAGAATGGTACCATGGTGTCAATGACGAGTAAAATTAACATTCATGTTGTACAAATGGTACAATGGTGTCAATCATGAATGTGAATGATGTGTGGGATTCGAGAAAATAATGACACTACTATTGCAGGAATGGTACAACGGGTTCAACCACGAATAAAATTGACATTACTATTGTATAAATGGTGTAATGGTTACAATGGTGAATGTCAATAATGTTTGGGATTAGAGAAAATAATGACATTACCATTGCACGAATGGTACAATGGTGTCAATCACGAGTAAAATTGACATTTCTATTGTACAAATGTTGTAATGGTTTCAATGGTGAATGTCAATAATGTGTGGGATTGGAGAAATAATGACATTACTATTGCACGAATGGCACACTGGTGTCAATCATGAGTAAAATATCATTAATATTGTACAACTGGTACAATGTTGTAAAAGGTGAATGTCAATAATGTGTGGGAATTGAGTAAAAGTGGCATAACTATTGCAAGAATGGTACAATGGTGTCAAAGACGAGTAAAATTAACATAACTGTTGTTCAAATTGTACAATGGTGTCAACCGTGAATGTTAATAATGTGTGGGATTGGAGAAACAAATGGCATTACTATTAAAAGAATGGTACAATGGTGTCAATAAAGAGTAAAATTGACATTACCATTGTACAACTGGTACAATGGTTTCAACGGTGAATGTCAATAATGTGTGAGATTGAAGAAAATAATGACATTACTATTGCACGAATGGCACACTGGTGTCAATCACGAGTAAAACTGACATTACCATTGTACAACTGGTACAATGTTGTAAAAGGTGAATGTTAATAATGTGTGGGAATTGAGTAAAGGTGGCATAACTATTGCAAGAATGGTACAATGGTGTCAATGACGAGTAAAATTAACATAACTGTTCTTCAAATTGTACAATGGTGTCAATCGTGAATGTTAATAATGTGTGGGATTGGAGAAACAAATGGCATTACTATTAAAAGAATGGTACAATGGTGTCAATGACGTGTAAAATTAACATTACTATTGTAAAAATTGAACAACGATGTCAATCGTGAATGTGAATAATGTGTGGGATTCGAGAAAATAATGACACTACTATTGCACGAATGGTATAATGGTGTCAATCACGAGTAAAATATCATTAATATTCTACAAATGGTACAATGTTGTCAATGGTGGATGTCAATAATGTGTGGGATGGAGAAACAATTAACAATAATGTTGCAAGAATGGTACAATGGTGTCAATGACGAGTAAAATTAACATTACTGTTGTACAAATGGTACAATGGTGTCAATCGTGATTGTGAATGATGTGTGGGATTCGAGAAAATAATGACACTACTATTGCAGGAATGGTACAACGGCTTCAACCACGAATAAAATTGACATTACTATTGTATAAATGGTGTAATGGTTACAATGGTGAATGTCAATAATGTTTGGGATTAGAGAAAATAATGACATTTCTATCGTACAAATGGTACAATGGTGTCAATCACGAGTAAAGTTCACATTTCTATTGGACAAATGTTGTAAAGGTGTCAATGGTGAATGTAAATAATGTGTGGGATTGGAGAAATAATGACATTACTATTGCACGAATGGCACACTGGTGTCAATCATGAGTAAAATATCATTAATATTGTACAAATGGTACAATGTTGTAAAAGGTGATTGTCAATAATGTGTGGGAATTGAGTAAAAGTGGCATAACTATTGCAAGAATGGTACAATGGTGTCAAAGACGAGTAAAATTAACATAACTGTTGTTCAAATTGTACAATGGTGTCAACCGTGAATGTTAATAATGTGTGGGATTGGAGAAACAAATGGCATTACTATTAAAAGAATGGTACAATGGTGTCAATAAAGAGTAAAATTGACATTACCATTGTACAACTGGTACAATGGTTTCAACGGTGAATGTCAATAATGTGTGGGATTGAAGAAAATAATGACATTACTATTGCACGAATGGCACACTGGTGTCAATCACGAGTAAAACTGACATTACCATTGTACAACTGGTACAATGTTGTAAAAGGTGAATGTTAATAATGTGTGGGAATTGAGTAAAGGTGGCATAACTATTGCAAGAATGGTACAATGGTGTCAATGACGAGTAAAATTAACATAACTGTTCTTCAAATTGTTCAATGGTGTCAATCGTGAATGTAATAATGTGTGGGATTGGAGAAACAAATGGCATTACTATTAAAAGAATGGTACAATGGTGTCAATGACGTGTAAAATTAACATTACTATTGTAAAAATTGAACAACGATGTCAATCGTGAATGTGAATAATGTGTGGGATTCGAGAAAATAATGACACTACTATTGCAGGAATGGTACAATGGTATCAATCCCGAGTAAAATATCATTAATATTCTACAAATGGTGCAATGTTGTCAATGGTGGATGTCAATAATGTGTGGGATGGAGAAACAATTAACAATAATGTTGCAAGAATGGTACAATGGTGTCAATGACGAGTAAAATTAACATTACTGTTGTACAAATGGTACAATGGTGTCAATCGTGACTGTGAATGATGTGTGGGATTCGAGAAATTAATGACACTACTATTGCAGGAATGGTACAACGGCTTCAACCACGAATAAAATTGACATTACTATTGTATAAATGGTGTAATGGTTACAATGGTGAATGTCAATAATGTTTGGGATTAGAGAAAATAATGACATTTCTATCGTACAAATGGTACAATGGTGTCAATCACGAGTAAAGTTCACATTTCTATTGTACAAATGTTGTAATGGTGTCAATGGTGAATGTAAATAATGTGTGGGATTGGAGAAATAATGACATTACTATTGCACGAATGGCACACTGGTGTCAATCATGAGTAAAATATCATTAATATTGTACAAATGGTACAATGTTGTAAAAGGTGAATGTCAATAATGTGTGGGAATTGAGTAAAAGTGGCATAACTATTGCAAGAATGGTACAATGGTGTCAAAGACGAGTAAAATTAACATAACTGTTGTTCAAATAGTACAATGGTGTCAACCGTGAATGTTAATAATGTGTGGGATTGGAGAAACAAATGGCATTACTATTAAAAGAATGGTACAATGGTGTCAATAAAGAGTAAAATTGACATTACCATTGTACAACTGGAACAATGGTTTCAACGGTGAATGTCAATAATGTGTGGGATTGAAGAAAATAATGACATTACTATTGCACGAATGGCACACTGGTGTCAATCACGAGTAAAACTGACATTACCATTGTACAACTGGTACAATGTTGTAAAAGGTGAATGTTAATAATGTGTGGGAATTGAGTAAAGGTGGCATAACTATTGCAAGAATGGTACAATGGTGTCAATGACGAGTAAAATTAACATAACTGTTCTTCAAATTGTACAATGGTGTCAATCGTGAATGTTAATAATGTGTGGGATTGGAGAAACAAATGGCATTACTATTAAAAGAATGGTACAATGGTGTCAATGACGTGTAAAATTAACATTACTATTGTAAAAATTGAACAACGATGTCAATCGTGAATGTGAATAATGTGTGGGATTCGAGAAAATAATGACACTACTATTGCACGAATGGTTCAATGGTGTCAATCACGAGTAAAATATCATTAATATTCTACAAATGGTACAATGTTGTCAATGGTGGATGTCAATAATGTGTGGGATGGAGAAACAATTAACAATAATGTTGCAAGAATGGTACAATGGTGTCAATGACGAGTAAAATTAACATTACTGTTGTACAAATGGTACAATGGTGTCAATCGTGACTGTGAATGATGTGTGGGATTCGAGAAATTAATGACACTACTATTGCAGGAATGGTACAACGGCTTCAACCACGAATAAAATTGACATTACTATTGTATAAATGGTGTAATGGTTACAATGGTGAATGTCAATAATGTTTGGGATTAGAGAAAATAATGACATTTCTATCGTACAAATGGTACAATGGTGTCAATCACGAGTAAAGTTCACATTTCTATTGTACAAATGTTGTAATGGTGTCAATGGTGAATGTAAATAATGTGTGGGATTGGAGAAATAATGACATTACTATTGCACGAATGGCACACTGGTGTCAATCATGAGTAAAATATCATTAATATTGTACAAATGGTACAATGTTGTAAAAGGTGAATGTCAATAATGTGTGGGAATTGAGTAAAAGTGGCATAACTATTGCAAGAATGGTACAATGGTGTCAAAGACGAGTAAAATTAACATAACTGTTGTTCAAATTGTACAATGGTGTCAACCGTGAATGTTAATAATGTGTGGGATTGGAGAAACAAATGGCATTACTATTAAAAGAATGGTACAATGGTGTCAATAAAGAGTAAAATTGACATTACCATTGTACAACTGGTACAATGGTTTCAACGGTGAATGTCAATAATGTGTGGGATTGAAGAAAATAATGACATTACTATTGCACGAATGGCACACTGGTGTCAATCACGAGTAAAACTGACATTACCATTGTACAACTGGTAGAATGTTGTAAAAGGTGAATGTTAATAATGTGTGGGAATTGAGTAAAGGTGGCATAACTATTGCAAGAATGGTACAATGGTGTCAATGACGAGTAAAATTAACATAACTGTTCTTCAAATTGTACAATGGTGTCAATCGTGAATGTTAATAATGTGTGGGATTGGAGAAACAAATGGCATTACTATTAAAAGAATGGTACAATGGTGTCAATGACGTGTAAAATTAACATTACTATTGTAAAAATTGAACAACGATGTCAATCGTGAATGTGAATAATGTGTGGGATTCGAGAAAATAATGACACTACTATTGCAGGAATGGTACAACGGTGTCAATCACGAGTAAAATATCATTAATATTCTACAAATGGTACAATGTTATCAATGGTGAAAGTCAATAATTTGTGGGATGGAGAAAAAATTAACATTAATGTTGCAAGAATGGTACAATGGTGTCAATGACGAGTAAAAATAACATTACTGTTGTACAAATGGTACAATGGTGTCAATCATGAATGTGAATGATGTGTGGGATTCGAGAAAATAATGACACTACTATTGCAGGAATGGTACAACGGCTTCAACCACGAATAAAATTGACATTACTATTGTATAAATGGTGTAATGGTTTCAATGGTCAATGTCAATAATGTGTGGGATTAGAGAAAATTATTACATTTCTATCGTACAAATGGTACAATGGTGTCAATCACGAGAAAAGTTTACATTTCTATTGTACAAATGTTGCACGAATGGTACGATGGTGTCAATCACGAGTAAAATTGACATTACCATTGTACAACTGGTACAATGGTTTCAGTAATGAATGTCAATAATGTGTGGGATTGAAGAAAATAATGACATTACTATTGCACGAATGGCACACAGGTGTCAATCACGAGTAAAATATCATTAATATTGTACAAATGTTACAATGTTGTCAAAGGTGAATGTCAATAACGTGTGGGATTGGAGAAAAAAACGGCATAACTATTGCAAGAATGGTACAATGGTGACAATGACGAGTAAAATTAACATAACTGTTGTTCAAATTGCACAATGCTTTCAATCGTGAATGTTAATAATGTGTGGGATTGGAGAAACAAATGGCATTACTATTGCAAGAATGGTACAATGGTGTCAATGACGTGTAAAATTAAAAATCCTATTGTAAAAATTGAACAATGGTGTCAATCGTGAATGTGAATAATGTGTGGGATTCGAGAAAATAATGACACTACTATTGCACGAATGGTACAACGGTGTCAATCACGAGTAAAATATCATTAATATTCTACAAATGGTACAATGTTGTCAATGGTGAAAGTCAATAATTTGTGGGATGGAGAAAAAATTAACATTAATGTTGCAAGAATGGTACAATGGTGTCAATGACGAGTAAAAATAACATTACTGTTGTACAAATGGTACAATGGTGTCAATCATGAATGTGAATGATGTGTGGGATTCGAGAAAATAATGACACTACTATTGCAGGAATGGTACAACGGCTTCAACCTCGAATAAAATTGACATTACTATTGTATAAATGGTGTAATGGTTTCAATGGTCAATGTCAATAATGTGTGGGATTAGAGAAAATAATGACATTTCTATCGTACAAATGGTACAATGGTGTCAATCACGAGTAAAGTTTACATTTCTATTGTACAAATGTTGCACGAATTGTACGATGGTGTCAATCACGAGTAAAATTGACATTACCATTGTACAACCGGTACAATGGTTTCAATGGTGAATGTCAATAATGTGTGGGATTGAAGAAAATAATAACATTACTATTGCACGAATGGCACACTGGTGTCAATCACGAGTAAAATATCATTAATATTGTACAAATGTTACAATGTTGTCAAAGGTGAATGTCAATAACGTGTGGGATTGGAGAAAAAAACGGCATAACTATTGCAAGAATGGTACAATGGTGTCAATGACGAGTAAAATTAACATAACTGTTGTTCAAATTGTACAATGGTGTCAATCGTGAATGTTAATAATGTGTGGGATTGGAGAAACAAATGGCATTACTATTGTATAAATAGTTTAATGGTTTCAATGGTGAATGTCAATAATGTGTGGGATTAGAGAAAATAAAGACATTTCTATTGTACAAATGGTACAATGGTGTTAATCACGAGTAAAGTTTACATTTCTATTGTAGAAATGGTGCAATGGTGTCAATGGTGAATGTCAATAATGTGTGGGATTGGAGAAATATTGACATTACCATTGCACGAATGGTACAATGGTGTCAATCACGAGTAAAATTGACATTACCATTGTACAACTGGTACAATGGTTTCAATGGTGAATGCCAATAATGTGTGGGATTGAAGAAAATAATGACATTACTATTGCACGAATGGCACACTGGTGTCAATCACGAGTAAAATATCATTAATATTGTACAAATGATACAATGTTGTCAAAGGTGAATGTCAATAACGTGTGGGATTGGAGAAAAAAACGGCATAACTATTGCAAGAATGGTACAATGGTGTCAATGACGAGTAAAATTAACATAACTGTTGTTCAAATTGTACAATGGTGTCAATCGTGAATGTTAATAATGTGTGGGATTCGAGAAAATAATGACACTACTATTGCAGGAACGGTACAATGGTGTCAACCACGAGTAAAATTGACATTACCATTGTACAAATGGTACCATGGTTTCAAGTGTGAATGTCAATAATGTTTGCGATTGGTGAAAATAATTACGTTACCATTGCACGAATGGCACACTGGTGTCAATCACGAGTAAAGTTTACATTTCTATTGTACAAATGGTGCAATGGTGTCAATGATGAATGTCAATAATGTGTGGGATTGGAGAAATAATGACATTACCATTGCACGAATGGTACTATGGTGTCAATCACGAGTAAAATTGGCATTACCATTGTACAAGTGGTACAATGGTTTCAATGGTGAATGTCAATAATGTTTGCGATTGGAGAAAATAATGACATTACTATTGTACGAATGGCACACTGGTGTCAATCACAAGTAAACTTGACATTACTATTGTAAAAATGGTACAATGGTTTTATTGGTGAATGTCAATAATGTATGGGATTGGAGAAAAAAGTGGCAATACTGTTGCAAGAATGGTACAATGGTGTCAATGACGAGTAAAATTAACATAACTATTGTAAAAATTGTACAATGGCGTCCGTTGTGAATGTGAATAATGCGTTGGAATGTAGAAAATAATGAGACTACTATTGCACGAATGGTACAATGGTGTCAATCACGAGTAAAATTGACATTACTATTGTACAAATGGTGCAATCGTGTCAATGGTGAATGTCAATAATGCGTGGGATTGGAGAAATATTGAGATTACTATTGCACGAATGGTACGATGGTGTCAATCACGAGTAAAATTGACATTACTATTGTACAAATGGTACAATGGTGTCAATCGTGAACATGAATAATGTGTGGGATTGGAGATAATAATGACACTACTATTGTACTAATGGTACAATGGTGTCAATCATGAGTAAAATTGACATTATTATTGTACAAATGGTACAATGGTGTCAATCATGAATGTGAATAATGTATGGGATTCGAGAAAATAATGACACTACTATTGCAGGAATGGTATAACGGCTTCAACCACGAATAAAATTGACATTACTATTGCATAAATGGTTTAATGGTTTCCATGGTGAATGTCAATAATGTGTGGGATTAGAGAAAATAATGACATTTCTATTGTACAAATGGTACAATGGTATCAATCACGAGTAAAGTTTACATTTCTATTGTACAAATGGTGCAATGGTGTCAAAGGTGAATGTCAATAATGTGTGGGATTGGAGAAAATAATGACATTTCTATTGTACAAATGGTACAATGGTGTCAATCACTAGTAAAATTGACATTACTATTGTACAAATGGTACAATGGTTTCAATGGTGAATGTCAATAATGTTTGCGATTGGAGAAAATAATGATGTTACTATTGCACAAATGGTACACTGGTGTCAATTACGAGTAAAATATCATTAATATTCTACAAATGGTACAATGTTGTCAATGGTGAATGTCAATAATGTGTGGGATGGAGAAAAAATTAACATTAATGTTGCAAGAATGGTACCATGGTGTCAATGACGAGTAAAATTAACGTTACTGTTTTACAAATGGTACAATGGTGTCAATCATGAATGTGAATGATGTGTGGGATTCGAGAAAATAATGACACTACTACCTTTCTCTATCGATGAACTCAAATTCGAGGCTGTGGTAAAGGTTATTGACGCCCAAACCTCCTACAAAATCTTATTAGGAAGACCATGGATTCATGAGTACACCATTGTGCCTTCAATATTACATCAGTGCACCAAATATTGTGACAATGGTGAAGTAAAGAAGATTGTAGTTGATTCAAGTCCCGTCGCTTTCAGAGAGTCATTTTCATCTGATGCAAAGTACTATGATGACAAAGAAGATAAGGAATATTTGCGGAAAATGGAGCCGGCCAAATCAGTACGAAAGTCAAAAAGCTCGAAGCCTGATGAGAATAACAAGGTCGATCGAATGGAGGAGATATGAGCAAAGGAATCAGCAACCTCGGTTCACCAAAAGCAAATTCAGTTGTGTCAAGTCAAGAGGTGCAAATATATGCCCGTAATCGCGAAGTGTCCTGAAAATAAAGAAGGAATCGGAGCCACTAAAAAAGTTAACTCTTCCCATATCAGGTATGGCCACAATGGAGCTTCAAGCTCCCAAAAAGACTTGGATTGCAAGCAAGAAAGATATCCCGACACGACGCACGGATGGCTACGATCCAAATGCATTTAGACTAATTATTAAAGCCGGACATAATCCTGGAGAAGAAATCGTTAAAAGATTATCATGGAAAAGTCCAAATCCTCCGCATTCCACCGCCGGTTTAGGTTCTCTTCATCCATCAAAAGCTTATACCTTGAGAAAAAAAACTGTTTTTTGTAAGGCCGAAGCAAATTCTGTAGCAAGAGAGCCAAACGGTGACGAGACAGATGTGGAAACAAGTGAAGGGGATGAAAAGACAGTGGAATCTAATTATGTGATGATGGAAGAAGATGAAGGACAAGAGGTCCAGTCAAGGCCAACACCTCCGATCATAGAGACGATTCCACAAAAGACAATCTTTGAAAAACTTACATATCCGACCTCCGTGTCGGCTCAACGACAATCTGTTTTTCAATGTATTTTGTATACCGATCACATGTATAAAGTTGGCAGAAGCAAAAAGAAATCCGTGAGATGTTAGTTAGAATTCAACACACCACCCAATATTCCCCCAAGTCATGGGAAGAAAAGTCTAGAGACAGAAGAACTGCCATGTTAGGAGTCAGCACTCAAATCACGGTCTGGATAGTAGGAATCCCTGGTCTAGAGCTAGGGATCATGGTTTTAGAAAGAAGAATTCCTACCTTGGGGCCACGAATTTAAGTTTCAAGAGGAGAAAGTCCTATTTTGGAGCTAGGAGTCGCTATGTTCAAGCCTGTAACCTCTTCTTTAATGGGAAAAATCGCCAAAGACGGGCAAGATATTCTGTACGGAGTATTAAAAATCACTATGACCAAGCTGAGAATTCTTACTCTCGACCTGAAAACTTTGATCATCCTCGCAGCTATATGGTAAACCGTCCTAGCTCACGCAACGGAAAGCCCAAATCTCGGAGGTGGAGGCCTAAGTTTCAACTCAGTAAATCCTAGATTAAAGCACCAACTCGCCAAGCTTGGGTCCGAGCATAAGCGCCGCATGTCGCCTTTAAAGACTCCATACTCATTGCGAAAGCACATGAGGATACCGAGGCAGACCAATATGAAGAAGAATATGAGGAAGATGTGGAAGTTAATTACATATCAGCAGATGAGGGAGTTACGGAAGAACTAGAAACTGATGCTGAGAAAGGTCCAATTGCTCTCAAAGTTAGGAATCAGTTGTTGAAGACGATCTCGCTACCCCCGAAGAGGAAGAAAACGATTGCAAGCAAACGCCGGCGGCGTCTTCACGTGTTGATTTTCATTCCGATATTCTCCTCGAGATTCTATCTCACGCTTCGCTACGGACAGTCGGAAAATGCAAGCTCGTTTCGAAAGAAATCAACAATTTCACCTACGAATCAGCTTTTACAAATATGCACGGTAACCGATGCCGGAAAGGCTCTTCCTGCTTTCAAAGTCGGGAACAAGCTGGCTGTCGATTCTCTGAAGGAAGTTGATCTTGGCACTCTCGAAGACTCACGGCCTATCCTTCTTGGCGAAAGCCGGAGCCCTGAAGAAGAAGCAAACTATATCAGGCTTCTAAAAGAATTTCAAGATGTGTTTGCATGGACCTACAAGGAAATGCCCGGCTAGATCCTAATGTCGCGGTTCATCACTTAGCAATCTCGAAAGGAGTACAGCCGGTGAAATAGGGCCAGAGACGATACCGACCTGAACTAATCCCACAAATTAAGGCCGAAGTCAATAGGCTCATCGAGGCTGGTTTTATTCACGAAATCAAATATCCCACTTGGATTTCAAATATCGTCCCTATAAGAAAAAAGAACGGACAAGTACGAGTTTGTGTTGACTATCGAGATTTGAGCCAGGCCTGCCCAAAAGATGACTACCCGTTGCCAATTATCGAGACTATGATGGATGCAATAACAAGTCATGAATTATTGTTCTTCATGGATGGAACCTCAGGCTACAATCAAATATTCATGGCTCCTCAAGACCAAGAGATGACGACCTTTCATACTCCAAAGGGCATGTACTGTTACATAGTTATGCCATTTGGTCTAGAGAACGCCAGCGCTACCTATCAGTGGGCAATGCAGAAGATATTCGAAGACATGCTCCATAGAAAGGTTGAATGTTACATAGACGATTTGGTAGTTAAATCAAAAGTGCGGGAACAACTTCTTGGGGATCTACGACTAGTTTTCGAAAGACTAAGAAAATTTAACTTCCGGATGAGTCCACTCAAATACGCATTCGGCGTAACGGCAGGCAAATTCCTAGGATTTCTTGTGAAACACCGAGGGATAGAAATCGGCCAAGCAAAAATAAACGCCATCAGCAACATGCCGCCTCCGCGAAATCTGGCCAAACTCAAGAGCTTGCAAGGAAAACTCACTTACATTAGGCGTTTTATTTCAAATCTAGTGGGGCGTTGCCATCCTTTCAATAGGTTGATGAAGAAAGATGTGCCATTCGTGTGGGATGAATCATGCGCTAAAGCATTCCAAGGCCTGAAGGACTATCTCTCCAATCCACCTATCCTCCAAGCACCTATCCAAGGTTGACCGTTGATAATTTACATGGCAATGCAAGAAGCTTCCATTGGTGTGTTACTCGCCCAAGAAAATACGAACGGGAAGAAGGCGCGCTTTACTACCTTAGTCGCATGATGAATAGGCCACAACTAAATTATTCTCCTATCGAAAAGATATGCCTCGCTCTGATATTCCCTATCAAGAAGTTGAGGCATTACATGCAAGGACACACCATCAGGCTCATCTCGAATGCCGACCTCATAAAATACATCTCGTCGAAGCCAATCCTGTCTGGTAGACTCGCCAAATGGGCCTTGCACTTGCAAGAATTTGATATCACATGCCGGCGAAGGCAATAAAAGGGCAAGCATTAGCTGACTTCTTGGCGGACCATCCTATCCCTGATGACTGGGAACTCTCTGATGACCTCCCTGTTGAAGATGTGTTTTATAGTGAAGTCGTGAATACATGGTGCATGTTCTTCAATGGAGCCGCAAGAAGGGAAGGAGCCGGAGCTGGAATGTTCAAATAACATGGCGGAATATCAAGCCTTGATCCTCGAATTGGAAATGACGGTGGACATCAAATTGCTAAACTTGCAGGTGTTTGGCGATTCGCAATTAGTGATCAATCAGCTCCTCAATATCTATGAAGTGCGGAAGCCCGAACTTATCCCGTATTGTGATTATGCTAAGAGGCTAAAGGGGTGGTTTGATGTCATCACACTTGAACATGTGCCGCGAGGCCAAAATCAACAGGCTAACGCTCTAGCAAGCCTAGCTTCGACAATCATCTTTCCCGGTCGGGACGTCAAGATAGAGGTGAGACGCCCGCATTTCGACCCCTCCGGTGGTCCTAGTGCAGGGCCTGTTGGTACCTTCTATCGTCTGCGGAAACTGGGCCCTAGCCATGCCTCGTAACTGGAGAAAACATTTTATTTGTAGAAAACTGTAAGCTATAATGCTTAGTAAGGTTTTTATATTGAAAACACTTAATGAAACATTTAATAATAAATATTTGTATTCTAAAACATCATAAATTGTTTTGTCTTTAGAACTCATTGTAATACATCTTTATTCTTCATAAACATTTATAAAGGAAAAATTCCTCGTAAAACATTTATCGAACCCTTTTCGGTGGAAAAACTTTAGGATAACTACTATGGGGGACCCACCGTAGTATCCTTAACCTCGGCACCCGTCAACAAGGGCGCAAATATAAACTCCCGCTACGTAAACTAGGGGAGCCGTACCCTCTGATCAGACCGTCAACATGGGATCACGTAAGGACCAAGTACTCTCTTTGGATTGGTCGCCACAAAGTCGACCGAATCCCCTCGAATAAAACATTTACGTTGGGTTCGCATTTATATACATTATATATAATAAAGCAAAACTTGCTTTTAAATTCGTCGTTAAGAAGCAAATAAAACTTTGCTTTAAGGATATTTGGAAGTTCTTTCTAGTTTCCAAAAGTATAATACTTATCTATGCCATATATTTAAATAAAATTTAAACAGCAAGATAATCGAAAACTATGGCATAGTAATATATATATATATATCATAAAGCATCAACGTATTCTTCGTAATTAAAAAGAAAGTAACACTCACACTTTCTGTACGTCTCGAGTCGTTCCTCCTCGCGTAACTTTGACGTCGCAATTTAATGACCTAACGAAATATCATTAGTTAACCTCGTAAATACTAACGCTTTTTAAGAAAATTTACTTGAATTAATCCTACTCGTCATTTCGTCGCATACGTTCTTAACTTTCAGTTCAATTACTCTTCCATTATTCTTATTTATTAATTGACTTAAAGGTTATTTCCTTAATTAAATTGCTTATTATATGTTACCTATAATAATAATAAAATAAATACCATAAAATTATATAATATTTCTACTGGTTGAAAATGATATTCCAAAATTATGAAATTATTTCCTACGTTAGAATATGGCTTAAAATAATTTTTAGAAATACTTAGTTACTTTTAAATTATTTTGTTAAAACTAAATCAACTCAAAAATTAATATGAATTAAATCTGGCTTCGGAAAATTATGAACTTTTGATATTCTGTAGAAACTAATATTTTTAGCTTACTGTAAAAATTTCATGATTTTTGGACAAGTAGAAATTATTTAATTTGCTTCGGAAAATAAAACAGGTTCGATTTTGGATAAAATTACCAGAATAAACCTTGTTTTAAAACTAACACGTTGGTATTTTTGTAAATACTTTAAAAACAGAAGGTTAAAATTGACTTTAAACGTAGGTGCGGATGATTTAAAATCAAACCGTATCAATCAGATGGAATCAAAACGAGTTGAACCGAAAGAACCGATTTTTATACCGTAAAAAGACAATTAAACCATTGACTTTCCATTTGACCGAAAGACTCACGTTGGTATTCTTGTAATTACGTTAAAATGGAAAGGTTATTTTAGTCTTTTGACAGAAAAATCGATTTGGTTTGATTTACTATAAAAAGGGACTGGACCGGTTGGTCCGGTCATTTTCTTCATCTTTTTCCTCTCTTCCTCCCCGTTTCTCTCGTCTCCTCCGCACGGCTCGACGTCGTCCGGCCCGATTCCTGCGACGTCAAAGCCTAACCTACATACCGAAATGCTCCTCTCAACACAAGGAACACGTATCTATCATCAATTTTGTCCAATTCAAACAGGGTAAGTTTTAATTTTGATTTTACACAATTAGGGTTCTTCGTCAATTTTAGGGTTTTTGCCCGATTCTCATATATGTTAATCCACGATGGATTCTAAGCTTGATTATGTAAGTTTTACTTTAATTCGAGTCCTAATTGAGTTTGAATTATACCTCGATTTCCTCTGTTTGTTTTGCGAGATCCGATTCCGTTTGAAAAAGGTTAACGGCGGCTAAAGGAAGCTTTTTCCCCTCTAGAGTCGACCGGAAAATGGTCGGAATCGGCGGCCCTGTGTAGAACAGATAAGTTTAGTACTCCCCCATCTTTCAATCTTTGTTTTCCCTGGTTTGATTTTCGGTTACAGTGCTAGAAAAGTTTTGTATGTTGAATTGGACTGTAATTGTTGCATGTTTTACCTGATTAACTATTCTGAGTGACTTGATAGTTGTTTGGGTCTCTGCCTTCTATACTGAAACTGTGTGATTCAATACTTAGTCATTACTGGAAATTGCATGTTGGTTTGTGTGGGATGTAAAATTGGATGTAGTTTGATGATATCTTGATTGGCTTGGTTTGGAACTGTTGTTGTCCGGATTGAATGTGTATAAGGACAGGGATTTGGCCCTTGTTTTAGACTAGTTATGGTTTGGCTGAAAGGAATTTGTTTGGCTAAGCTTGTTGTGTTGTTCTGTACTGCTCACTGGGTATTTCTGAGAATGTTTGTCTTAGAATGTGAGGAAGGTTCTGCTGACAATAATGAGTAGTTTAGGCTTATTTGCATGCATATGTATGGAGTTTAGGAGGCTGCCAAGTCACTGAAATGTGGCTGGCATGCAGCTGCAACAGTAATGACTCACTGAATTAATAAACTTGCTGACTTACAGGTGTAAATGATGATGCTAATGGCTGATCATAGTGCTTTGTGCAGGGGAAAGTCAAAACTGTACTTTTCTAGGTATTTGGGCAGTTGAGTTGGACAGTTTTAGGGCTGCATTGACAATTTCAAAGGCTGCCCAACTGAGTATATACTGCTGTCCGGCTGGCTGACCTATGGGGCAGTGGAATAGGCTTGTATTTTCTTTTCACAATTTTTGATAGTACAAGATATGTAAAACTAGTCTAGTGTATATCTTATACAAGTTGTATTTTAGGATTGTATTTCTTGTATAACATCACAACTTGTAAACATAATTGTATATAATTACCTTTGTGAAATCTTCTTTGAATATTTTTGTACTCTAAAAATTTATATTGAATAATTTCTTTTGCGAAAAGTTTTCTTTAGGATAATTTATTAATTGTCGTTCGTCTAAATCGAATCCAATTGTTCATCTAACGTCGAAAATAAAAATCACGTGCGTAAAGTAAACCTCGAATTTTGGATTAGACGTAAACCTCGAGATAAAAACACGTGCGTCAGAATGATTATTTTATTTAAAAACTATCGACACGTCGACACCAATTACACGCCTATCTAAGCTCGATTTAACGAGTCGTTACAAGAGGTTTGCAAGACATGGGTTGTCCCGCCTTTCTTTGAAGATGAACAAGAAAAATTGGAGGAATTTCGAGAAAATTTCTCCGATGATATTTATGTTATGACAATAGAAGAAGAAGATTGGTGACATTCGTTTGTCGATTACCTTGAATGCGGGTTATTACCAGAAGATAAGAAAAGCAGCATCGATGTAAAACGATGGGCGCCAAGATTCATCAACTACAAGGATGCACTTTATAAAGCCTCTTTTGAAGGGATATGGCTTAGATGTCTTGGAAGTGAAGAAGCAGTGGCGGCTATGGAAGAAGCTCATTCTGGTATGCGTGGAACTCATCAATGAGGCCCGAAGTTGCATTTTCAAATAAGCCGGATGGGGTATGACTGGCCAACGATGGTTAAAGATTGCATAAACTACGCGAGGAGAGGCCCGGATTGCCAGTTCAACGCCAATCTCGTCCACCAACCACCTGAATTGCTCCATCCTACGATCGCATCATGGCCTTTCAACGCATGGGGACTCGACGTAGTCGAACCATTGACCAGCTCATCAAAAGGCGACCACTACATTTTAGCCGCAACGTATTATTTCTCCAAGTGGGCGGAGGCGATCCCTTGCAAAGAAGTGAAGAAAGAAACTATTGTAGATTTCATCCAAACCCACATCATATTTCGCTTCGTAGGTCCATCACGATCGACAATGGGAAGAATTTTTGTAACAAAGCCATGGACGAATTATACTCCGAATTCAACATTCAACAACAAAAATCGTCCATGTACCATGCGCGGCGAATGCATTGGCTAAATCTTTTAACAAAACTCTGTGCAACCTGCTGAAGAATTGGCATCTAAAATTGGGTGAAGCCTTATGGACCTACCGGACGACGTACAGAAATCCGACAAAGGCGACGCCATACTCACTAGCTTACGCTGTTGAGACGGTTCTTCCATTGGAGCAACAAATCCCGTCTTTAAGGATCGCCCTACAAGAAGGACAGATCGATGAAGAAAACCACAAGTTAAGGCTACAAGAATTAGAAGCCCTCGACATAAAAAGACTTGAAGCTCAACAACGTCTCGAGTGCTACCAAGCTTGAATATCGAAGTCATTCAACAAGAAGGTACGTCCACGTTCTTTCGAAGTCACTGACTTAGTGCTTGCAAATAGAAGGCCAATCATCATGAACAAGTGGATGGGTGATAAATTCAAGAGTAAATGGGATTGACCTCACGTTATCCGAGATCTTTACACCAATGGCACTTATAAAATTGTTGATCAAGAAGGAGTGGTCATTGGTCCTATAAACGAGCCCACGAGTAATAGTTGGATCTAGAAAGAGGAGACGACCCCAAGACCAAAGTTAGATTCTCACTTGGTTGAATATAGTAAATGCTCAACAAATCTGCTTCCGGATGAATGGAAGATTTGGATCGCGACTAACTCTTAGTAGAGTTTGAGCTAGTAAGCTCTATCATCGCAAGCAATGACCACAGTAGAAAATAAAAGGTGATAAGACGAGGGAAATTTTAACTGAAAATGCTAGAAAGCATAAATCTGATACCATAATCATAGAGCAATTTAATAATTTACTGTCATATTGATTTAAATTAGTGTTCTACATCTATTTAAAGAAACTAGTCGTGCTCGTCTGTTGGACGGATTTATTAATTATTATGCGTAATAAATATCCGATTATACATTACAAAATTTATGATAATAATATATGTAAATAAGTTGTCATACATAAAAATTAATAAATTTATGTATGATATTTAGTTTGCGATACCAAATTATTAATTAGAGTTATAATTCAATGCAAAATCTAAATCTTATTTATTGTATAAATTAAAAATAAGGTCGCCACATGTCCAATTTTATTCAACAATAATATTTGCAATAAGAAGAATTAGAAATATGTCCGTTTTAAATAACACGTGTATATATATATGCCCGTTTAAATAGTATATGTCCATTAAAAAAAATAGAATATGTATTAATATATGTATATTTTAATTAGAATGAAGAGAATACAAAAAAAAGAATATAATAGGATTTTGACTAGGAATAATAGTTTAATTAGGACGTTTGAAAAAGAATATTATGTATTATAATTCGATTAGGAATGATTTTAAAATAATAAAAATAGAAAAGAAAATCTGTCTATAAAATGCCATGCGCCGAATTTCGATTCAACAATAAAATCTGCCATTAGAACAATCAAAAAGTTGTTTCTATTGTCTATAAGATAGTAAATCGACTCAAAGAAGGACCCTTTATGTACAAAGAAACTTAAGGGACTGTTTTGTACAATAAGACAATACAAAATATTTTTGGTGTTATCCGGAGACAATTAGTAAAGCGCCCCGTTTTTTCATTTTTATGTTTTTCCATCTACAATATTCCAAATCGTTTCTCTATCGTATTGTTTCGTGGAAAATATAAAAAATAAAGTAAGGGTCAGTAAGTAAGGTTCGGTTATATACAAACCTCTTTGGTCTCGTGAGGCATTCTTACAAGAGGTTTACCGTCTAACAGTGGGCTTGATTGGCGTCAAGTCAAGGCCGCAACCACATAATCGCCCTGTTACTAGACGATGAATCTCTGTACTAAGGCTCTCGCATTGCTGTCGTAGGTTTGCATATTTCTTGTCGTATTTTTTCACTAAGAATCCATTACGCCCTCCCTCTCGCTCTCATTACTGGTATCTGAGTCTTAGCTATTATATGACTGTGTCTCTATGTATGGTTGCTTATATGCAAGATTATAGATGAGAAATTAGAAATGGATATTTTCAAAATATGATATCCTTATCAACTCTCTCAACAATCGATTCCCAATTTGCTATATCTACAATTCCTAAGAAAAATAGTTCTACTTCTTCTAAAATAGATTCTCTGTATGAAATAGAATATATTCCAGGAGATCAACTTCTTGAAACTACCTTCCTTTAGTAAACCCTTATGAGATCTTCACTCAAAGATCAAGCCTCTTTTTCGTTTGAGGTGTTACTCAGTTAATAAAATCATCTTCAAAAAATAGAGTGAAAGAATATGTCCAATTTAGCAAGTTTTCATCTTGTCAAGTACCAGCCACTGAAGAAGAACAGTTCATATCCTTGAACATCCAGCAGATTTATCGCGTCAATGACAGCAAGATGGTTACTCTCATCTCCATTTTGGAATGGTTCGAATTGGTCTGACCCTCCATGCACGGAAAGGTTTACCAGTTACAGCTAGGATTGCACTACTAGACTCTCGTCTAAAGCAATACCAGCAAGCATGTATCGGAACTATTCAGACAACATTGAATGCAGGAACAGTGTTCGTTACATTATTTCCCAATTTCAACGTCTCCTTAAAAGATCCAAATCTTTTAAAAGCTCTTAAAGTGCAATTGCAGATTGTAGGAGCGCATGCAAGAAAAGAGCGTGGTTGCAACACTACACCACCAAATCATCTATAGAGTTTAGGATCATGCCCTTGATCTTGTCCTACCCTTGTCAGACGAAGCACTTTTCTTGGAAGTGTCCTTAGCCTCTCAAGCTCTAAGCTCTATCCAGATTCCTAAGCAAATTTCTAGAGAAGAACTTCTCAAAAAATTGCCAAAATCATGGGTGACCAGCTATGAAAAACTGCACCAATCCATTCATTCTCTAATACAGACGATCGAAGTCAGCTATTCTTCACGCGAAGATGGCACGACGGAGATCAAGTTCGAAAAGCCTAGATCGTCCTCCTTTTGGAGGCCTCTATTCATGCAGTTCTCATTTGAACTCCTTGAACCAGAAGGACCATTCAGAGCAAGCCAAATTCAGCCTATCCACTTCAAAAGGAATGGATTGCCAGTCTACCCTTTTAAAGACGAAGATGGTCACTGCTATTTTGACATCTGCTTCTGTTCCTATTGTCTCGACGACAACGAAACTCCCGAGGAAATAAGGATCCGAGAGATAAAGCAAAAAGATTCGTTGTATCAACGGTATCTTGAAGGAGATCCATCGGTTGGACCGCTAGGCAAAAGTGGCTATGAATTCATAGTCAATTACGGAAGTCCTGAGAAGAAAGGAGCAAAAACGAGACCTTACGGTTGCAAACCTACAACAAGTCTCCCCAAAGAAAAATCGAAGCCTCTGAGCTGTTATGCAGAAGCTCTCAGAATTCTAGACGACAAGGATAAGCTCTCAAAAGCTTGTCATGCACCAGAGTCGTATCAGTCGGTCCAGGCTCAACATCCAACTGAAGTTATGATGTTCAGTCCAGAAGATTTCCCTCCACTAACTGATTTTAAAAGAAATGAAGTTGAGCATACGCCAAAAGTTGTTACTACCACGGTTACAGTAGGAGGACCGGAACCAATCCAGCAAGCTGAAAAGGTTTTGAATTGGCAAACAAAGAATGCCATTGCACAAAACTGTATGCTGAAAAGCATCAACAGCAAGGTTGACAACTTGGCAGCTAAGCAGACAATTCAAGCTAATTCTGTGCAGTAGATGATTAATGAGATCCATGCAAGGCTAGATGGTCTGCATGTAGAAATACTTTCTATGGCGCAGAAGATGCTCGTGAATACTAGCAGTTTTAGAAGCAAAGAGAATGAAACAGCTAATTTGAAAATTTAGTTGCGAGACCTACAGAGGAATTTAGATCAGATGAAGCAGCAGCAAGAACCAAGAAAAGATGTCGAAACACCTTTGTTTGGGCAATCGGTCCCATGGTATTCTAATTACCAGAGTCATCAAGGACTGTCCAGCACTTCTTCTCAATTAGGGTTTCTATCAAAAGACCCTTCATTAACTTCGAGGTATGGTACAACATCACTTAATCTATTTCCCTCCCAATATCAGGCATAAAGAGCTAAACTGAAAAAACAAGCTAGAGAATCACCACCCTCCTATTACCAAGCTAAAAAACTTTCATCTCCTCCTTCTAGCCAAGATTCACAAGAGGCCAACCTTATTTACAATAAACCTCCTAAACCTCCAGAAAAACAAGGTGACCTTGGTATGATAGAGTTCTCAATAGCAACCCTATTAAATAATTTAGCAGATCAGATCAAGCCAAAAGAAGCAAATCCACCCAAACAGCCAGTTTACCTTCTACAGCTAAACAAAATCCCTCATATAAACCAAATTGATGATTGAAGTGTGGAAGATTCTTCTACAGAATCAGATGTTGGATCCAGCTCTAGCCTGCCTCGGCAATTCATGGCAGGAAATACCTCAAACAACGAACCATATGAAGAAGTTGTTGACACTGATGAAGAAATGTCTCCTCGATAGCCAACTCCATCTTTTAGGCCAGCATCAAGCACGAAACAATATGCTTCCCAAGTTCTCATCTTTACTTTGGATGATGTTCCATATCATAAGTGGAATAGTCGACTTGATGAATTTCATGCTTGGTTGGCATCAAAAGCTCAATCTGCACCAACTCCAGACGTTATAAGGCAGTTTACTGCTCAATTTTAAGGAGCTCTTAAAGATTGGTGGATATCACTTGGTGAATACAGACAACTAATGGTTCTACAAGAATCAATTCTAGTTCTCATGGGAGAATTGCACCAAGAGTTTCTTGGTTAGACAGACCATTTGACCCAAAGAATGAGAGAAGAATTCTTTACAGCTAAATGTTGCTCGCTAAAGAAGCATGATCTTGCAAAGCATTTTGAAGCTCAGGCAAAGAGATTCCATCATCTCGATGGAAACAACAATTCAAAACTGAAGTTTGTCTATCTCTCTTCGATAGATCCTTATCTTAGCCAGCAGGCAGCCATATACATGCGAGATCAGAAAATGGAAATCAAGGATGCCACTCTTGGTCAAATTCAGCAGTGTGTTCTCAAAGCTCTCGATAAGCTATGCAAGCAAAAGGAATTCTGGTCAGAATTTATGGATAAGACAAAAGATCTCTCTAAAGTCTGTTCCAGACCAGATCTTTCGATCAAATGCCCTAAATCCAAAAATTCGTGCAATTGCGATGTCAGGAAGAAGCGTCATTTTCGGAGATTCAAGAAATCCTCTCCTAACAAGTTTCGAAAGAAAAAATTTTCGAGATTCAGAAAGAGGAAATTCTTCAAGAAGAAGACTGAATTTTCTAAGTCTAGTCGATGTTTCCTTTGTAGAAAAGAAGGACATTTTGCAAAGAATTGTCCAAATAAGAGTAAAAAGAAGACGCAAGACCTGATCCACTCCATCTCAAGATTGGCACCAGATATTGATATCAATTGCCATGATCTTGAATCTGTTCAGTCCTATGATAGTGACAATAGAGATGCTATTTGTGGATACTCAGATTCTGAAGACAACTACAGCTCAGATTCAGATGATAGAGATGAGTGCTATAAGATCAGCAGTCCAAAAAAGGAAATTCAAACTCCTCATGTTCCAGTCACCATTTTTGACCCTGAAGGGATCAACGATCCGGTTCATGTCATTGCATTCATTGACACAGGAGCTCATACCTCAATTCTCAATCCTGAAATCCTTTCGACATACATGTGGCTACCATTCCAGCAAGAATTCAGAGTTGCAAATGCTAGTTCGCTCGTCATTACGCTCAAGTCAAGGCCCGTTATTATCGAGCTCTTCCCAGGCTGTCGAGTTCAAACTCAAGTTCTTGGATCAAAAGCTCCAGAAAAAAGATCTAATTCTCGGATGGGATAATTACTTTGTTTTTAAAAGTAATTTCGACATTTCTCTCAAACCCAGAGGATTAAAGTGGAAAAGCCTTTTCAAAGCTTTCACGACAATTCCACGACTCTTCTGCTTCGAACAAGCCATAGCAGACGAATTCGAGAAGATCAAGTCAGATTTCATCGATCGCCCTTGTGCAGACTCTCATACTGACTTCCTTCAGAAGTGTAGTAAACCTCTCTGGTTGAATCCAAAATTTTTCGTTAAGCTTCCATTCAAGTCAGATGTGTTGACTACTCCAACAAAAGCTAGTCATGCAGGTATGTCGCCAGACTTATTCAAGCAAGCAAATGAAGAGTGTGAACAATTAATCCAACAAGAATTAGTTGCGCCAACAAATTCCCCATGGGCATGCAAAGCTTTCTATCTCAACAACAGAGCAGAGCAAGCATGAGGCAAGTTAAGACTTGTAATCGATTACAAGCCACTGAATGAATTCTTTCAGGATGTTAAATTTCCTTTACCAACGAGGAAATCACTTCTCCAGCACCTCTCCGGAGCTGTAATCTACTCTAAGTTTGACATCAAGCATGGCTTTTGGCAACTAGGAGTTCATCCAAACGAACAGTACAAGACCGCCTTCTGTTTACCTAATCGTCACCTTCAATAGAAAGTTTTACCATTTGGACTCAAAACGGCCCCCTCATTGTTTCAGCAAGCAATGCTCAACATTTTCAGGCCCATTTTACATACGGCTCTCATCTACATAGATGATATCCTTCTTTTTCTCTACGTCAACAGCAGATCATGTCCAACTTCTCCAACAGTTTCAGTCCATAGCAGAAGAGTATGGAATAATGCTCTCGGCCAGAAAAATGGTGTTGGTCCAGCCCAACATTGATTTTTTAGGTGTCCATATAACAGATGGAAAATTCGCACCCCAAGCCCATTTGGCAAAGGAATTTCTCACTTTCCCAAAAGACAACTTGTCTACAAGACAAGTCCAGTAGTTCTTAGGTGTCGTCAATTATCTCAGTGACTTCGTTCCGAAGTTATTCAAATTGACTCAGCCTCTTCAAAAGATGATAACGAAGAATTCTCCAGCATGGACAAACAAACAAATAGCAGCAATCAGATATTTAAAGCAAGTCATCCAGGAGTTGCCACCACTTAAGATTTCTTCTATCGGGACACGCATTGTTCAATATGATGCAAGTGATAAGTACTGGGGAGCAATACTTCTTGAAGAAACTGATGGCAAACAACAGATATGTGGATACAAAAGTGGTCACTTCAAAGATCCAGAGATGCACTATCATTCCACATTCAAAGAGATCTTAGCCGTCAAAAGAGCAATTGAGAAGTTTGAATTCTACCTGATAGGCCACAAGTTCAAAGTCGAAATGGGCATGTCTTCTTTTCCAAGGATGCTACAGTTTAAACTGAAGGTGGTTCCACATCAGCAACTTTTACGCTGGAGTGAATGGTTCTCGAAATATGACTTCGTATCAGTCTATTTAAAGGGAACGAAAAATATTCTAGAGGACATCCTTAACCGAAAATCGGTAACTCTCATTAACCCAGTCAATTTCATAATGTCTATAGAAGAAATCTCTCCTTCTATCTCGTCATCATCATCCAGCCCAGGTCAGTCTAGTTCGACAGGTCTTTATGATTTTGAAAATAATCTTCCCAATGATGCCAAAGAACTCATCAATTCTTAAACCCTCCTTCAAAAGGCCAAACACAAAATCTTTTGGTATCACTCCATGATCCTTCAAGCTTTTGGTCCCCATAATGATTTCATTAGTCCCTTAGGCATCCACCCAGACTACCCATTTGCTCACATTTTCCATTTCAGAAACCTCAACATGCTAGAAGAAATTTTGTGTTTCCTTTGGTACCTATGTTCCATCTATACGATAGGTGTTCATTTTGATATCCCCACTATGTACCAATACACCACCAATACCAATCCAAAAGGATTCCTAGGAAGCCTTGCTACTTTTCTCACATGGTTCCAACCTCTAGTCACGTGGAACAAAAGGTTTGTCAAATCAGCAAAGAACGTGATGCCAATCCTCACTTCGAAGGAAGACTACCCAAAGAGCATTTGTCTTATTGGCATCCTCATTCAATTTGGTTCTTCCATCGTCCAATCAATATCAATCCCAGCTCAAAGAAGGTCTATGCAATGCCAACTGTTTGCCTATACAAAGACTGCCGTCATGGGATCACTCCTTCAGTAAATCCACCTGATCAAGAAATCTACGAAGATTTTCAAGCAGAATCATTTTGTTTGAATCACACCACGCAAACTTTTCTCATCCATACAAGAATCATTGGCAATACTATTCGTTTGAGTATCAACAGAATCTAGATGACGACCTTTTGGCATTTCAAGAAAAGGAAAGGATGATGAGACATTCTCAGCAGGATCAGCAGTCTCAACAGCAAAGTCGAAGTCCGGCCCAGTACAGTCCATCAATATACGATTCCTTACCAGGTTACTCACAGGATCCACAAGATGATGTTATGACAGACTGGGAACTCGAAGTTCTCATGGCCCGAGGTATGGATCTAAATAGCGCAGTAGGCCCAAATTCAACAAGACAATCTAATACGAGCCCAAGTTATTCAAGCCCGAGCCCTGGTTGTCCTAAAGATTCGTTTGGGGTCTACGAGTTTGGATACTGTCAATATCATATTGAGGAATTCCAGATGGACCACTACGCTAAAGTAACAAATCAGGAAGATGACAAGATGTCACGAGAGGATGGTATTATGCCCTTATGTATAATTATTGGGTGTTATGTAAAATTATTGTTGTTTACTATTTTTAGAAGTTAGCGGATGCGTTCGCACGTTTTACTTTTGCAAAGTTTGGTGGGTCTGTCCACTAGCTTTTGCAATTTGTTTTCTTAGATTTCCTTATCCCTTCTGTCGGTTCCAAATATTATATATATGTGTGCGCTTGTTGTTGAAGGGGGAAGAACGGAATAACCCTTCCCTTTCTTCAAATAAAATCATGTCTTTCTAAATACTTTCTTCTACTTTTTATTTTCATTTTTAGTCTGCATATATGCTTTAATACTTAGCAGAATAGTCATATAATAGTTGAGGTCATATGTTCGCTAATTGATTGAGAAGGGGTGTAAGGGTCAGTAAGTAAGGTTTGGTTACATACAAACCTCTTTGGTCTCATGAGGCATTCTTACTAGAGGTTCACCGTCTGACATGGGGCTTGATTGACGTCAAGGCAAGGCTGCAGCCACATAATCGCCCTTTACTAGACGATGAATCTCCGTACTAAGGCTCTCGCATTGCTACCGTAGGTTTGCATATTTCTTGTCGTGCTTTTTCACTAAGAATCCTTACTTCAACTTACCGTTACGTCCTCCCTCTCTCTCTTGTTACTAACTATAAAATGTATAAAAATTAAGATTGCCCGATGTTAATTTTTTATTAGATGTTGGTTGTTCGTGGGAGGCAAATTTTTAGCTTTTGAGAATCTTAAAGTGAATTATATGCATTAACAAATTCTTATGGTTTTCTTGAGCCACTTTATTTTATAGTTTTAGCCTACTTTTTATCAACCTTTTATCAGATAGCCAGTGTCCAAATTTGGCTTTAGTACTTGTGATTTTTGTAATTCATCTCGAAAGTCCGATCGTGGACGATGTTTTTTATCGCACCTATAGATTTTACTTAATTTAGACGATTAAGTCTTTCATCCAAGACTATCAATTAATTTATACGACTGAACTTGACCATTGAAAAACCTTTAATAATAATTCACCGTCCTCTATAAAAAATAACAAACAAACAAATTCTAATGTGAATGACATTGTAAACAATTCTAGTCACCGGCATAAATCCAATTCTCATCGACTGAAATTCCTTATTATTCTAAGGTAGATTTGGATATATGTTTCTAGTTATCCATTTTTTATAACTGGGAAACGGATATTCAAATGTAAAAAAGGAATAATTGACGATAAAGAAGCAATACTTGAGGACGTGATGATCCAATAATTGAGATGTAAACTCCTCCAGTTAAATACGTGCGGTAATGTGAATTGCTTGTCGTGAGGAATACTGTATGCGTTGCAATCTCTCAATTTATTTCCATCAAATTTCTGAAACCCCTGTTTTTTTTTTTTTTGGAAGATTTCTAAACCTATTGGGTGATTTTGGGACTGAGCAATGTCTGACAATAAATTTCAAGCTGTATACATCAAAGTTTAGAGTCACATGGAGTTAAGAAAACAAAAAGAAAGAAAGGAAAAAAAAAAGGGAAAGGGAACCATAAGATGATGAATATATGAAGTCAGAAAACTCTAATTCAGATCTGGGAGAATTCAGCTTTTGAACGATAAATTACGAAATTTGATATTAAAATTTAATTAAGTAAACTACATATAATAAACATTTAATTCAGGAATCCATATTCGGAACTTGTAGCAGAATTTATTTATAATAAACCTACTTACATAAATTAATTATACAAATGAGATGATATTAAAAACAATCCAATTCATCATCATATATTTCATTACATATTACAATTACAATCAAATTATTGATTGATAAATTGAAGCTACCTAATTATATATATCATAATGCTATGTACTAGCATGGCACGAAGCGATCCATGAGCAAACAGATTGTGGTTTCAGACAAACCGCTTTCACTTTCTCTTTCAGCCTTACAACTTCTGCCTTCAGTTTGTCTCTTTTCAGCTTCTTCCAGACCTTCTTTGGCTTTGGAAGTGAATATCTTCAGCTTCTTGCCATCTACTTTTCGCCTCAGCTTTGATATCTCACTTATACAAACCTCCACTAGTTCAGCCATTTAAAATCTAGCAAGCACTTTTTCTCTTTTTGTGTTGTTTCTTTAATGAAGAATGATTTTAGGGAAAGTGAGTTTATATAGAGAAGGAATTAGGACAATGAAGACTAGTAATTTGGGAGGTTGTATGAAAAATAAAATATCAGTGTGTGGACGCCCACGGGTTACTATATATGATTATGATGGGTTTTTATTTATTTATCTAGTTTTCTTTTATTATGAGGTTAAAAATTTAGTATCAAGGATATGCATCTGCATATACATTCTATAGGATATTCTTTTGTTTTTTTATATAATATTCTCTTTTCTCTGGCACGTTGCTTCCGCTTTCCTGTTTTACATAGGGTGTGATTATTCGTGCTACAAACATCTTGTAACATATTTTAAATCATATAAATACACTTATGATTACTTCTTTATAATTTTAACTATTTCATGATTCATTTTTATCATTAAAAATATCTATAAATATATAAATAAATATTAACGTATAGTTATTATAATGATATATGTAAATATTATAATTAATAAATAAACAATTATATTATTTAATATATAAAATTTATTCAAACATCAATCATAAACAAATACACTCAAACACCGCTAAACATGATCTTTTCCGAACATCCTCAGATAACTCCAAATAAAATATATTTAGGAAGCCAAACGAATGCATACTTACCTTCTTAAATATTTATCTCTGACTCTCTCTATATATATCTAAGTATTCCTAATGTATATGATAACTAACTAATAAGTCAAGAATGTATTAATTATATAGGAAGACTCCCTTATCACCAGAAAGATAGGATGTAAGAGAATGTTATATTGTCACTATTTACATGCTCATTGCGGAGACAAAATCATACAAAATCCCTAAATATTCGACTATAAAGGAAACAATTTCTTTGCTAAAAAGGTAAAATCTTCTTCTTCGCTTCTTCCGGTCCTTCAATTTTTTATTTTTTATTTATTTATTTATTTTTACTCTTCACTATGAGTTTAATGATATAAGCCTTAGAGAGCCTACGCCAGATTTGGCCCCAATCTTAGGAATTGAGGAAATCCGACAATTTCAATTGATTACAAGAACAGGGGAATAGAGTACGTCGGCAAGTCTCGGACTAAAAACTGGGTACCATAGTAAGAGTCTTGATATTGACACTCTTTCCCTCTGGACACGCTAAAAAAAGATCCGCATGTATAGCCTTCTTCGAATTTCTCAGAATAGCTTGATCTACAAGATGGAAGATAACTATACCACAATGGGATCGCCCTTCAGAAAGTATCACAACCAATGCTGCCGAAATACGAAGTCTCCTCGCAAAAAACTATGGGTCTCGTACCCAATAAAGGGCTATCATTCTAGTGCTTAACCCCAAGGGTCCCTTCCATTAAACCACGTCTGCTATAAGGTGGACTCTGAAGGTCGTCTGTGGTGATTATTTGCAAACGTCAATCATACATTGACCCCTAAAAATGTCACTTTTGTAGAAGCTCATGGCAGGGAGATAGCCTTGGCGTGCCAGTGCCACGATGTACGTCGAAACGGTAGGCAAACACACTCCCATACGTTCCAGAGAACCCCGTTCCAATCAGGAAGGAGTCTTGCGGCCCCTTCTCCTATGAGATTATAGTTGCCAAACTTAACGACTAATTAGAAACCCCTTGATATCCTATGATGGAATCACTAGCCCTAAATCCTTCATCATCAAATTTTTGGACATCATGTTATATAAGAAGGTTATAGAAGGTGTACTGTGCAAATCCTTCTCCGTTGTGTTAGAGGGAATCACGTGAAAATAATTCTCTAATTTGAAACCACAATCTATCATCTCTTTCCCCCAGGTAGTAGATAAGTTCGTTTACAAATTTGTCAATCTCTAGAAACAAGACACGTGCTCCTCTGATATGCTCAACATTGGGCAATAGTCGTCGGAACCACTGCATAGTTACTACCAATTCTTCTATAGAGTGATGCTTAAAATAAATAACCTAAAAGTAGTAATAGGCTATACAGCCTTGTTGTGCGGTGTCCGATACCTACAACTTGTCTCGACGATCAATAGAAGACACTTTAGAAGGTACCATGACTATTATGCAAGACTATAATCGGTAGGAAAAAGCTGAGGTGAGGTGAAAAGACAAAAACGTGAAAGCAAATATTGTAGACCACCAAAAACGCAGCAACATACCTCCCGTCACAAAACTCGGGTCAGAAAATTAGAATCATAGACCTGAGGGGAGAAGGGGGGAAAATAATATAAAATATGTATTGATTTTATGCAATTTTTAAAATGAATTAAAACAAATTTTATTACATTCGGTGAATCGAAGGAAGTAATATATTGTTAAAAGAGATATTTTATATACAATAGCGAGATTTTTAATTTTAAATCTATTCTAATTGTAAATTCAATTGCAAATTTTATTGTCAAATCAACATCAACACATAGCGTTTTATTAACGAATAGTAATTTGACTTATGTATTTTAGAACTTTGAGTTTAATTATGTTTCAAGTTACAATTTTAAGTCAATAATATTAATTTTTTTCCTATTTTAATTATAAAATCAAAACACAATAATGACATAATGATTCCTAATAAAATTCTACCAATTACTTTTTCCTAATATAATAATTTTATTCCTAAAAAATTTTCTATCTATTATTTAAAAAATTATTTCTAATAAAATTATAATACACTATATAATTTTATTAATTTTCTTATTAAATAATTTTTCCTAATTAAAATTTATTATACTCTTTTTTCTTATTTTCTAATTAAAACGGGCATGTCTTCTTTTTTTGCTATTCAACATTCATATTATTAAAAAAAAATTATTCCTAATCAAATTATAATTTTTACTTTTTTCTATGTTTATTATTTTTAAAATAAAATAAATTTTTAATTTTAGGATTGTAGATTTCGAAAATAATTGAAATAAAATCAAAATAATTATAATTGATGTAGAATTTTATTAACGAATAGTAATTTGACACATATATTTTAGAACTTTGAATTTAATTAGATTTCAAGTTATAATTTTAAGTTAATGATATTATTTTTTTCCTATTCTAATTTGTAAATCAAAACATAATAATAACATAATTATTCCTAATAAAATTCTACCAATTATTTTTTTCTAATATAATAAATTTATTCCTAATCAATTTCCTATCTATTATTTCAAAAAATTATTTCTAATAAAATTATAATACATTATATACTTTTTTTAATTTTTTTAATTTAAATTAATTATTTTATTTTTTCTATTCCTTATTAAAACGGACATATTTTATTTTTTCTTATTCAAACATGCATATTATTAAAAAAATTATTTCTTATCAAATTATAACTTTTATTTTTTATTATGTTTATTATATTTTTAAAATAAAATAAATTTTTAATTCTAGGATTGTAGATTTTAAAAATAATTGAAATAAAATCAAAATAATTATAATTATTATAGATTTAAAATAATTATTTTTTATATAATATTTGACATAATTTAATAATGTTTAATACGAATAATTATTATATAATTTTTCATATGATATATTTAAATTATTAATTTTTTAAAAGCACGTACTTTTCGTCAATTGGACGGGTCTACTGACTTGTGGTTTTAATATTAAAAAAAACTCACATTTTGTTTGGCAACGCCGGGAGAGGTCATAACTTAAGAACGTACCAGGAGCATTTTTTTCCCTTCGATGTCTAACCCCGTACTCTCTTAATTAGAGTCGCACATTTATAATATAATGATAAAAAACAATTGAGTGTGTAAATTCTCAAAATAATAAAAAATTTGAGTGTGTAAATATGTCCACGTGAAAGTATATGGTTTAATCACCATCTGTTTATGTGTACAAGTATGCACAACTCATGTGAGAGGAAGCTTCCAGTCGAATTTGTTAATTTGCGCCACTAGTTTCTTTTCAGAGTAAACAGCTGGCCTTCGTTTGAACATTGAAATGTCCTGTGGCTGATGATTCATCGCGTGCGCAAGTGAAAGATTTTTTCTTTCGAGTCTTGTATTTATTCCATTTTTTTTTAATTACTACTATATAATTTATTTAGATTTCTTATGGAACAATTTTGTTTCATCATGGAATTATTTTATTAAAATGACTGATAAAAAAAACTATTGCAAGAAACTTCTTAAAGTTTAATTTTGTTATAAAATAAAGTAGCAACATACAAAATAGATAAATGAAAAAAGAGAAAATTAAATGGAAGAAAAAAATATGGAGGAGAAGATCAATTTTATTTCTCTCTATAATTTCTGTAATTTTATAAGTATATAATTGTAACGACCCATTTAATTCGACTTTGATAATTGTGCGATTGATATTGACGTATGGTTTACTTTCGAATAATTAATAATTACGACCGTATCAACGCACGTTTCTTTTCGATTTAATTCGAAACGATTTTCATAATTACTACTATTGTCTATTTCGATTGATCCGAATCGAATATAGTATTAATTTTATTTTCGAATGTTCTAGTTTTCAATACGACTTACGAGTGTTCAATTTTAAGTGTCGAATTATTATATCGGTATATTTACACGATTCCATGATCAGTGGAATACTATACCTATCTAACTCCATACACGACTGTAATTTTCAACCTGCCAAAAGATTTTCAAATCACGTTCTCAACACCAAATTTCAACATTTTTTTTCAACATGTCAGACACTCATTTTTCTTCACGCATGACATGTTAATTCAAACCTTTGTCAGTAATTCAGAGATTGTGCCGGAGACTTTCATACAACAAGCCAAAAACTAATCAGCTCAGATACATGAATATATACAATACCCAGTCCAAGTTCTCTCCGTAACATTTTCGGAGAATCATCAACAGTCCAGAATTATACAAATCGTAAACAATATACTGTAAAAAAATCAAACCTACCAGAATCGAACCAAACCAACACATATTGTAGCCGAGGTGGAGAGGAGCACGAAACACTAAGTTGTTGGCCGGACCGACGACGAACGGCCGCCGAGTCACGACCGAGTCACAACCGAGTCGTGACCGAGTCGACTCTTTTCGCACCGATTCCGACCGAGTCCGTAGATGAGAGAGCATCCACGGCGACGACGAAGCCACCACGACCCGGACACCATCAATTCCGCCGTTGACCGACAAGACAGAAAGTCAAGGTGAGAATTTTCCCCTTTTTACATATCAATTCGAAGTAAAAATCATATCAAAACACTCCTAAGACACTCACGAACAACATATATGAGAATCAAGGGAAAACCCCCAAATTTTGTTCATGAACACCGAAACTCAAAATCAAAATTAAAGGAAAACTAAGTCGAATTGAAGGAAACCGACCTTAGAATCGTCATCTACGTGACGAGAAGAACGAGAAACGACCTTGGATCGGTCGATTTGACGCCGGAATCGGCGTGCCGCCGACGAGTCAGAGGAGACGACAACGGGCGATCCGGAGGAAGAAGAAAGAGAAGAAGAAAAGAAATTCTGATTGGACCGAACCGGTCCAATCCCTTTTATAATCTGTTTCAGTATCAAAAGACTATTATACCCTCAGTCTTTTAAAATATTTACAGAATTACCAACACGTATTATTTCAGTCAATTAAAAGTCAAAGGTTAAATCGTCATTTCACAATATTCAGATCGGTTCAGTTCGGTTCAGTCAGAATCAATTCGGTTCAATACAGAATCAGTTTTCCAACCCTAAATGTGAACCCTAAAACGTATATTTTTATCCTCCGAAGCTAATAAAATTATTTTTACTCGACCCGAACCTATAAAAATTTACCAGTAATTATTATAAATTATTCTGAACATGATTGTGTAAAACTTTTATTATTTTGATTACTGGATTTCTAAATCACGAAATATATGTATAATTAGTATGATTATATGTATATTTAATTATTTCTAATTTATTCCTCAAAAGGTTTAAGTCCAAATTAAAGTATAATATTTATGATAAATTAAATTATATTCCAGTAAGTTAAAAATAATTTTTGTTTAAATATTGATATTTCTAAATAATTTAAATAATATAATCTAGAAGGAATTAATATAAAATTAAATTAAATTAAATGAAAATTCATATTAATAAATAATTGGTCAAATTAATTCAGTATGTAGAAATTAACGTAAGACGTATGATAGTATATATAATTTTAT